>NC_134355.1:21154554-21204554 GCF_048569485.1 Anomaloglossus baeobatrachus
CTATCTATCTATCCCTCTATCTATCTATCTATCCCTCTATCTATCTATCCCTCTATCTATCTATCCCTGTATCTATCTATCTATCTATCTATCTATCTATCCCTCTATCTATCTATCCCTCTATCTATCCCTCTATCTATCTACCCCTCTATCTATCTATCCCTGTATCTATCTATCTATCTATCTCTATCTCACATCTGACTATCTATATAATATCAGCCGCACACATGGTGAATAGGAGAATGTGTTCTTTGCTGTTATATTTCTCCATGTGATATCTGCCTCTATATATGATGTATGGGTTATGATGTGAGACAATCTGTAATATATCACAATATGGTTATTAAACACATATACAAGCTCCGCCGTGTGTCCTGCGTCGTTATGAGAAATCCTGGAGAATGTATTATTATTATTATTATTTATTATTATAGCGCCATTTATTCCATGGCGCTTTACAAGTGAAAGAGGGTATACGTACAACAATCATTAACAGTACAAGACAGACTGGTATAGGAGGAGAGAGGACCCTGCCCGCGAGGGCTCACAGTCTACAGGGAATGGGTGATGGTACAATAGGTGAGGACAGAGCTGGTTGCGCAGTGGTCTACTGGGCTGAGGGCTATTGTAGGTTGTAGGCTTGTTGGAAGAGGTGTATAGAGGTGTATAGAGGTGTATAGAGGTGTATAGAGAATGTATATGTCGTTTATTTATATGGCGCCAGGAATATATACAGTCATAGCAAGAGATACATTGTAACAGCGGAGTGTGCCCCTGCTCCCCGGTGCCGGCCTGTCTGTGTGTACCGGGCCGGGGCATTATTGCCACAATGTGAATTGCTGGGGAGAAAATGACTAGTGACGTGCGGAGTGGATTGTGGGTAAAGCGCCATTCCATGCGGGATCCGCGGCTCCTCGGTGCAGTTGTCCTGGTACAGACTTTACCCAATATCTAGAGATTTATCCACACCATACACTTTCCAGGCATTCGGTGATACCACCACACAAGGACATTACTGGCCATCTTCGCGGTTCTCCACATAGGGAGCCCCCTCACTTCTTGGGCCCCGTGCGGCTGCACATGTAGCACCAATGATACGTCCTCCCCTGATCTCAACCCTACAAATCAACTCCATATTCCGAGTGTTCGGCATTTCCCTGCTACTCATCAGCTCCACGTCCCTCTGTGGGAGAGCAGCTTCACTTGTCCTATAGGTCATCCTCCCAGCCTCATTACCACCCATGATCTCCATTCTCCATGGTGGCTCTGTATCCCCATTAGATAATTGGTCTATTACTCCATAGGTGAGCTGCTTCTCAGCCTCAGTGACTTCGCCCTACATATCAGTTCTTTACTACCATAAGAGTGTGACGTCCTGGCCTATCAGGTCGTCCCAGGGTATTGTGCAATCTGCCCTTCTGTGCAATATCCACCTCCTCCTTGGTTACGGGTCCCCAACTTATGGTGTTGCCAATACCAGCCAATCAAAATCCTAGGAATACTCTGCATCACACCCACCAGACACACCAGTGGACGGCCTGAGTGGTATAGGGTCGCCCACTTGGGGAGGTTGGTAAGGGGAGGTCAGGAGTGTCAGGAGTAGGTCAGTGAAGTGTAGGAAGTGAAGGAGAGAGGAGGTCAGGAGTCGGGCTCCTTGGAAGTAACTAGGTGGCAGACGGTGGTCTGGGCCTAGTAGGAGCTGGATCCCCGATCGCAGGGGATCGTGACAAGGGGCACGGAACTGTTGAGGAGAACAGCCGGCGGCCTTGTACCATCACCGGGCTGGGGGCAGTGCACGACAGGGTACGTGGACCCTAGGTCAAGGAGTAGCTTCAGGCAACCTGACAACTGACCCAACGAGGATGGAGCCTTCAAGATCCGCTCTTCACCCACTCCAAAATTGGGGTACTAGCGCAACGAGGGGGATAGGACTTTCCACAAAAACGGTCCAGAAAATCCCAAGCGTGAACCCTGAGAGCAAGCTCCCTCAGTTAGCCATAGTGGGGAGCGGGACCCGACTAGTTTTATACTACAGGGGCCAACTAGCAAGAGGACTCAGTGCCAAGGAAAAGGTCACTGATCATCAGGCAACACCATCGGGGACAGGACCCAAACGTGCTCTCCCCAACGGCAGCAGTGTCCAGAACTTTGGTTTACCAAGTTGTCGGTGTCAGCTTTATGGACTGAGTGAGTAAGCAAGTGACCCTTTCACCCCCAACACCATCCCCGAGTCCCGGGGCATCCCACCTACCCTTGGATGGGTTAAACACCTGGCTGCCCACTCCATCACCCCCGGGTACTCCCAGCTGCAGCGGGGGTACTCCCCCTTACCACCACCACGGATGGCGTCACGAACTCTAAATTTTTAATCCCCTGTAAATATCCCCTTCATTTGAGTGGCCGCAAGACCCCCGGGTCCGGACGACCCTCAAGCCACCGCGGATCCGGATCCGAGCAGCCCGGCTGCTTCCACGGGGGCGGCACAAGAGCATTTCTCTATTGATATCTAGGACATCTTCTCAGCCTCACGAGTGTCCAGTGGCTTCTCCCCACTTATTGATTCCACAATCCCAAAAGTACTTTCCCTCATCCAGCATCTTCACCCTACTTCTCAGCTCCTTATCTCTGTAAGTGCACTGATCTGTAGGTCGGGTTCTCAGCCTCACAAACGTCCTTCTTCTCTACCCTACGTATTAGCTCATTAACACCATAAGTGCATGTCTCCAAATACATATCGTAGGTTCAGCTTCTCTGCATCACAAGTATCCAGCAGTTTTGCCCTACTTATCAGCGTCTTACTATGTGTGCACTCTTCTATTCATCTCTTGGTCACCTTCTCAGCCTCATTAGTAATCAGCACCCTGCCCCTATATTCCTTTGTTACCCTAACCTGTAAGTCAGCCTCACAAATGTCGAGTAGTATTGTCCGAGCCGTCAGCTCCTTATTGCTGTGCATTGCTATTGATCTCTAGATCATTAACTCAGCATCACACGTGTCCTCATCACTCTCCTACATATCAGTGCCATACCCCATAACTCCGCTGCTCCCTTGCCCCATCGCTCAGCTTATCACCCTCACAAGTGTCCATCATTTATACCCTACATAAGAGTGCCATATCCTCATAACTCCTCTGTTGCTTGCCCCGTAGCTCAGCTTATCACCCTCACAAGTGTCCATCATTTATACCATACATATCAGTGCCATACCCCCATAACTCCTCTGTTGCTTGCCCTGTAGCTCAGCTTATCGTTATCACCCTCACAAGTATCCATCATTTATACCCTTAGCAGTGCCATATCCCCATAACTCCTCTGTTCCTTGCCCCGTAGCTCACCTTATCACCCTAACAAGTGTCCATCATTTATACCCTACATATCAGTGCCATATTCCCATAACTCCACTGCTTGCTTGCCCCATCGCTCAGCTTATCACCCTCAGAAGTGTCCCTCATTTATACCCTACATATCAGTGCCATATCCCCATGTCTCCTCTGTTGCTTGCCCCATCGCTCAGCTTATCACCCTCACAAGTGTCCATCATTTATACCCTACATATCAGTGCCATATCCCATCACTCAGCTTATCACCCTCACAAGTTTCCATCATTTATACCCTACATATCAGTGCCATATCCCCATAACTCCACTGCTTGCTTGCCCCATCGCTCAGCTTATCACCCTCAGAAGTGTCCATCATTTGTACCCTACATATCAGTGCCATATCCCCATAACTCCACTGCTTGCTTGCCCCATTGCTCAGCTTATCACCCTCACAAGTGTCCCTCATTTATACCCTACATATTAGTGCCATATCCCCATAACTCCACTGCTTGCTTGCCCCATTGCTCAGCTTATCACCCTCAGAAGTGTCCATCATTTGTACCCTACATATCAGTGCCATATCCCCATAACTCCACTGCTTGCTTGCCCCATTGCTCAGCTTATCACCCTCACAAGTGTCCCTCATTTATACCCTACATATCAGTGCCATATCCCCATGTCTCCTCTGTTGCTTGCCCCGTAGCTCTGCTTCTCAGCCTCATTTTCTTCATTTTGCTCCACTATAATTATGACATTTTTACCAGAAAACTCCTTGTAAATGTAAAAGAAAACACAACAGCGATGACATTTACTGTAACATAAGACTGTATGACACAAACATAAAAATCAATGCGCGGCGTACAAGGACGAGGCAATAACAGGAGCTGCCACCTCCATTTTGAAAGCCATTTACTGGCCGACGTCTCTTCCTAGAGCAGTAATTTCAGGTGCGGACTCGCTCTCTGCTCCCATATAACACAGTGTGCTGTATATATAAAGGGAGCGGCGCCGTCATCAGATGGTTCAATAAAATGTATTCAGTGAAAAGATGATTCACCCCGGGTGATGGCTCTGGCGCTCAGTCTCTGTGTTTAGTATCTTCATGTCGGAGAGATGGCGGTGCTATATAAAGTGCACACAATTAACACTTTTTTGCCGCAACCACCTAAAAAGAGCCACATATCTCATGCATTCATGCAAAACATCCGTAGCAAAGAAATGATATTCAAGGAAACCTACTGACCAAAACGTATAAAGGATATAGACATCACTGGAGACAATTTTTTTTTTTTTAAATGATAATTTTTGTGTAGTTTTGTCTAAAAATTATTTTTCATTAGTTTATCTATAAATGTTTTGCACCACTTTCCCTATCTGTAATTTACAGATTAATCATGGAAGGTTTCTCATAGACGCCTGACATGATTAATCTAGGACTTATTGGCAGTTATGGGCTGCCAATAACTCCTTATTACCCCGAATGCCAACGCACCAGGGCAAATCGGGAAGAGCCGGGTACAGTCCCAGAACTGTCACATCTAATGTATGCGGCAATTCTGGGCGGCTGCTGACTGATATTGTTAGGCTGGGGGCTCCCCATAACGTGGGGCTCCCCATCCTGAGAATACCAGCCTTCAGCCGTATGGCTTTATCTGGCTGGTATTAAAATTGGGGGGGACCGCACGCCATTTTTTATAATTATTTATTTATTTATTTTACTGCACAGTATAGACCCGCCCACCGGCTGCTGTGATTGGGTGCAGTGAGACACCGGTCATTCAGCGTGGGGGGCGTGTCTGACTGCAACCAATCACAGGCATCTGTGGGTGGGGAAAGCAGGGAATACGAGATTGATTAATGAGCGGCCGGCATATTCAAAGTAATTGTTGGCGCGTATTCTCTGCACAGCTGTTCCTCGCCGCGCTGGTGATCGGGGAGCGGTATGAGCCGGGGGAAGAAAAAAACCGAGCGCCAATGTAAGTATGACTGAGAACAGCAGAAAAAAAGGTAAGTATACTGAATTTAATTTAAAAAAAACAAAAAATAAGATCGCTAATGTAAAAACGCACACGCACGAAACGTGCTGAACACGGACATACTCCGTGTGCGGTACATGCAGGCATGGACCCATAGACTAAAGCGGGTCCGTGCCCTCGTGCTGCCAGCCAAAAACGGACATGTTGTCCGTGCAGAAAAGCGCACACACGTACTGATCACACGGACACACGTTCCGTGTGATTTTACGTGTGTGTGCCATCTACCATTGAATAACATGGGTCTCCATGTGTACGTGTCTTCCACGGCAGCGGAACCTCCGGTCGGCTGCGGGCTCCGGCTACAGGTCGGCCCGCCGGGGCGGGCATGCGGGGTATCGCTACCGGTTGTGGTGGCAGCGGGCCCAGTGGCGGGGTCACGGCTTCCGGGACGGGTGGCGAGGGAGGCAGCAGGGCGAGAGGGTTTAGACCGGGTCCCGCAGCCGCGATGACCGGCCCTTTAAGGGCATCGGGGCGTTGGTCACTCACCCTCCCTTCCGCAGCTTCCTCCTCGCGTCTCCGCACGGTCGCTATGACATCCGCCATGTCGGTCTCCCACTCCTCTAAGAGGAGCTGCATCTTGACCTGCAGCCTCTGGTAGAGCTGCGCAGTCCGGATTTCCACCCACACCGCTGTTCCAGGCGCGGGGGCCACGGTGCTTCGGGATGGCATAAACATCTTGCTGGCGGCCTCTCCCAGGAACAAGATGGACGCAGGGTCCTGGCGTCCCTGCTTTTATAGCCGCGCTCACATGCAGCCATCCGCCATTTCGTCCCCCTTAGCCTCTTTCCGGCTCCTCCTCTATCGGGGCGGGGTTTTGGCCTTCGCGCCTCCACTACTCGAGGAGACGCTCAAGCAGGAACTTTCCGCGCCAAAGATAGCGGCTTCTGAAATTTTTCGGCCGGACACCTCCGGCGGTAACAAGGCGCACCTCTACCCAACGGCAGAGCGGTAAGATCCTGTTCGTGACGCCAAGTTGTCGCGGGCGGGGAGGAGGATGGCAACGCTACGCTCACCCACTGCTCAGGTCCGGCTGCTGCTACTCTGTGGTGGCTCGAGCGGTGGGCCGGATCCTGGGGTCTCGAGCGGCGCTCCTCGCCCGTGAGTGAAAGGGGGTTTGTTTTGGTGGTGGGGATTTGGTTATTGTCCGTGACGCCACCCACGGTTGTGGTGATTTTAGTGACACCACCGCTGCTCTGTATGGGGATCCCGGGAGCGGTGACTGGAGCAGCTAAGTTGTTAGTTCTCCCCTCCGTGGGTAGGGGGTTGGTGGTCCCGGGGGCCCGGTGATGGGGTAAGACAGGATGGCAAGCGGGTTATGGGGCCTGGTGAGGTGCAGGGACGCGGGGGCAGCGCTGTGCCGTACGGCACGGTGGTACTCACTCAGCCTGAGACGTTGACTCAGTTCACGGTAAAACACACGGCTGGAAAGACGGTTCCCACGGACGGCTGCTGTTGCTTTTCCCCGGTAGTTAACGGTGACTGTCTCTTTCCCTGCACCTAGTACTTCTGTTGGTTCCAATGGGTTCCCACCGGTAACCCGCTCCCCGGCTTGGATATGGGCTGGAGGAGCCCCTCTTTGCCCGCAGGCGCTGGCCCTGAGAAACTGGTGCCTTGGCGGTGGCGGTGTCTCTCTCATACGGTTGGACTGTTGCCTTCAATCGGGACTTAGTTGTTTGGAAACCCGGAGGTCCCCTTCACTGACGGATTTGGCAAATTACGGGGACTCCAAGCCTTGCCGGGGTCCGAAAGACCCCTGCCAATGGTGCTGGCCTCTCTTTGTGTACCGGTCCGGTACCGCCGGGCCACCACCCGTCCACGGTCCTTTCGGCCACTCCGATCAGCCACTCCTGCAGACGGTCACCGCCGTCTGCTAACCTTGCTGTCTCTGTCCGGGGCACACACCCGGACGCTGTCAGTTTGCTGCTCTCTTGCCACTTTTTCCTTCCTCTCACTTCCACTGTCCAAACTCCACTCCTCACTCCTCCACTTCCCCAGCTTAACTCTCTGCTCTTCCCGCCTCCAGGACTGTGAACTCCTCGGTGGGCGGGACCAACCGCCTGGCCCACCCCCTGGTGTGAACATCAGCCCCTGGAGGAAGGCAACAAGGATTTTTGGGTTTAGCTCTGGTGTACCTAACCGGGGTGTAGGGTGTGGTGATGTAGTTACCTGTGACCCCTGGCTTGTCCAGGGCGTCACATTAGTATGTGGGGTGGTAGGATAAGCCCTATTATTGTAGCATATGGCAACAGCGGCTTAGTATTGGGGTATCCGCAAGATGAGGAGTCTGTACCGGGTGGAGGTAGGACGGTGCCGGAAATGTGAGAAGTCAGATATAGCTGTGATGTAATCTCTGCAGATGAATTGTGGCCAGAGAAGTCGTCATGTCGGTCTGGGCTGGATGGAAAACAAGGGAAAAGTGACCAACTCCACCAGAAAAAATCTGTAACTGTACATGTTCTGCAGGACTGGTACCGACCACTATATGGTCACCATATGACGGTAATATTGGTGTTGAGATTTTTTTTTTTTTTCTGTAATAGCGCAGTCATCTGCTGAGGTTCATCTGTATCTACGATTAGGATGCACCACAGTAGTTGGCTAGGGGCCCACTCAGATTTTCCCCCCAACCTTTGAACCGAACCCCTAGCTTCGCCTCTGCCCTTTACTTTTATATTGCCTGGTGGTCTGGGGCAGTGGAGGAAGCCATTGGCAATATTATTCAACTACAGTATAATTCTATGATTGTGTCACTGAAGAAGAAGGCCCTGGCAGGGCTGTACCTAGATATTTTCTACGACCTTCTCTGTAATTGACCTTGACCTGGCATTAAAAGTTACAAAATGTACAAAGTTTGTATTTATCTGCAACATCAACGCTAATGTGACCCCAGTAACAAAATCACAGTAACCGCATCCTTCCATCCGCCCTAATGTTTCACCAAGGGGGGAACTGTTGCAGAAATCACCAAGATTCTAATCTAATATTAACTCTTTCTTTGCAACTATTCCACAACTTTTCCCCCACAATGTATCATTGATGTGACACCTGACCTTATATAATTTATCAAGACTGTAGACTATTGTTTTCCTATCGATTCTATCTGGAAAGCATGATTGATAATATGTATCTATGGTATCAAACGATTGGAATAATATCCACATCTATGGAAACAGTGGATTTCCAGCGAGACTGTAGGTCGGATGTTCACGGGGAAGCGAAACGTGCAGCATCGCAGAGAGCAGGTTATTTTTAGCTGGATTCTGCAGCGGAGATCTGGACTTGTGCACAACACAGCGATATGATGGGGAGATTAACATCAGGTCGTGCTGCGCGGAGATAGATATTATATTTGCAAAATCATAACAGATGGGAAGAGCTAATAAACATAAATTGAAAAAACTAGGTATACATTTATTTTTGGTGTTTCCATATTTAAAATAGACTTGTCACTTGCTCCAACATGCCTTTTAAAAATCCCTGCGCTCCCCTGATTCCGACGCTCTTTTCCGTTTTGGGATACGTCGCTCTATTGCAGAGATATTCACATTTGGTGCTTTGGAGCGCAACATGTGAAATCTCTGCTTGCAAACAAACTGGGAACATTTGTTCAGTCTTCTCTGGGGGCGTGGACTTTCACCCCTCTCCCTCTCAAATGCTGCCAATCACAGCTCAGAAGCATCTGAGACTGCTGCACTGGTACATCAGATGCTGAGCTGTGATTGGCAGCATCTAGGAGGGAGGGAGGAAAGTCCACGCCCCAGAGAAGACTCTAAAGATACGCCCAGTTGTAATACAAGCAGAGATTTCACATACTGAGCTCCAAAAGCAACAAATGTGAATATCTCTGCAATGAAGCGACGTAGCTCAAAACGGAAAAAAAGTGGCAGAATCAGGGAAGCTCAGGGATTTTTCCATAGCCCTGGGAGGTTTTAAAGCCCAAAATGAACACATCCATATTTCGCACACAATTATAAGTAACATTGTATATTAGATATAAAGGGGAGCATCACCTAAATTATTAATAGAACTGTCAGATAGATGGGTAAGAAGTTAATATTCATGGGGGTCCATGAGCTCAGATCCAAATTAATTCCTTCTTTCCTCCCTTTTATTCTGCAATGATTTTTGCATAGCCACCTCTTAGAATAGGGCATTCTGCTTTTACTATGAAGAACCCTTTCCCATGGAATATGATGGACCTAACTGTGTAATGATGATTGTAGACAATAAATTAAGATTTAAAGGAGTTGTCTGTCTTTTTTTAATCTTACTTAAATTCATGAACTTGAGGCCAAAAATCACTTTTGCCTTTGGATTTCATTAAAAATGTAGCCCCACTTGTCCTCTTTAGCCTCTGATCTGCACTGTCTATTGCTAGTGAGTTAACTGAGAATCTGTCAGTAAGCCAGCCATGACACGGAGTTTGTAATTCTTTTTTTCTGAGCTCCTCTCAGCTGATTTATCATCACAGACTACATCATTGTAGATAGACGATGTGAGGAAACAAAGAGCCTGTAAGAAACGGTGCAAACATTTTAATGTAACCCAATTTAGCCCCAAATAAATGCATTTAAGAAAAAAAATGTTCTCAAAGATGGAGAAGGCCCTTTTCATAAATGATATTTATTGTCAATTGATCTTTTTATATATTTAAAGGGGTTGTCTACTTTACGGAACTTTAAGTAGAGGGAGGTCTACATTTCACAATCTCAATGATATGCAAAAACCTATATACAAACGCTGCAGGGACACTGGACCCAAATGTTGGGCAGAGAATAAGTCCCTTAACTAGTCCTGTCACCTGAGTGCTGTGCGGGGTCTTCCTTTATGATGCACTTTTGTGGCACCGTGCAGCATTTGTTGAGCAGTGTATTGTCATTTCGGCCCGTTGTAGCATTATTATCGGTGCATTTAGTTGCACTGGGATTTTAGAAGAGCATTGTATTATTATTTATGTTCAACTACATTATTATTTGGACACTCTATGGTATTATTATTTGGACACTCTATGGTACTATTATTTGAACAGTATATATTACTATTATTTGAACAGTATATATTACTATTATTTGGACAGTATATAGTACTATTATTTGGACACTATATGGTACTATTATTTTGACAGTATATGGTACTATTATTTGGACAGTATATGGTACTATTATTTGGACACTATATGGTACTATTATTAGGACACTATACAGTACTATTATTTGGACACTATATGGTACTATTATTTAATCAGTATATGGTACTATTATATGGACAGTATATGGCACTATTATTTGGACACCAAATGGTACTATTATTTGGATAGTATATGGTACTATTATTTGGACAGTATATAGTACTATTATTTGGACAGTATATATTACTATTATTTGGACAGTATATAGTACTATTATTTGGACACTATATGGTACTATTATTTTGACAGTATATGGTACTATTATTTGGACAGTATATAGAACTATTATTTGGACACTACATGGTACTATTATTTGGACACTATATGGTACTATTATTAGGACACTATACAGTACTATTATTTGGACACTATATGGTACTATTATTTAATCAGTATATGGTACTATTATATGGACAGTATATGGCACTATTATTTGGACACCAAATGGTACTATTATTTGGATAGTATATGGTACTATTATTTGGACAGTATATAGTCCTATTATTTGGACACTATATGGTACTATTATTTGGACAGTATATAGTACTATTATTTGGACAGTATATAGTACTATTATTTGGACACTATATTGTACTATTATTAGGACATTATACAGTACTATTATTTGGACACTATATGGTACTATTATTTAATCAGTATATGGTACTATTATTTGGACAGTATATGGTACTATTATTTGGACAATATATGGTACTATTATTTGGATAGTATATGGTACTATTATTTGGACAGTATATAGTACTATTATTTAGACACTATATGGTGCTATTATTTGGACAGTATATAGTACTATTATTTGGACACTATATGGTACTATTATTTGGACACTATAAGGTACAATTATCTTGACAGTATATAGTACTATTATTTGGGCAGTATATAGTACTATTATTTTGGCAGTATACAGTACTATTATTTGGACACTATATGGTACTATTATTTGCACACTATATGGTACTATTATTTGGACACTATATGGTACTATTATTTGGACAGTATATAGTACTATTATTTGGACATTATATAGTACTATTATTTGGACAGTATATAATGCTATTATTTGGGCAGTATATAGTACTATTATTTTGGCAGTATACAGTACTATTATTTGGACACTATATGGTACTATTATTTGCACACTATATGGTACTATTATTTGGACACTATATGGTACTATTATTTGGACAGTATATAGTACTATTATTTGGACATTATATAGTACTATTATTTGGACAGTATATAATACTATTATTTGGGCAGTATATAGTACTATTATTTTGGCAGTATACAGTACTATTATTTGGACACTATATGGTACTATTATTTGCACACTATATGGTACTATTATTTGGACACTATATGGTACTATTATTTGGACAGTATATAGTACTATTATTTGGACATTATATAGTACTATTATTTGGACAGTATATAATACTATTATTTGGACAGTATATATAGTACTATTATTTGGACACTATATGGTACTATTATTTGGACACTATATGGTACTATTATTTGGACACTATATAGTACTATTATTTGGACACTATATGGTACTATTATTTGGACACTATATGGTACTATTATTTGGACAGTATATAGTACTATTATTTGGGCATAGCATAGTGTCGTTATTTGATCTAAGAATGCTATTTTGGCCATTTGTATTTAAATGGAGACTTTTCTTTTGGAAAATGTGACTTTGTGTGCTAATGTGATAGAAAGTGCAAATTACTTTATTGAATAGTTATGTAGTGTTAGCCCCCAAATCCCTCCAAATTCCTGATCACTTGGTGTCTCCCTTCTATGTAAGTTGCTGCTTACTCCCTGTTATCTCTAGCAGCAGAAAATACAAGAAAAATTTGGGGAATTGTCGGTGGAAGTGGGGAGATTCTTTATCTACAGTGGGAGTGGCTATTCATCTACAGGAAGTGGGTGTGGCTATTCATCTACAGGAAGTGGGTGTGGTTATTCATCTACAGGAAGTGGGTGTGGTTATTCATCTACAGGAAGTGGGAGTGGTTCTTTTATCTATAGGAAGTGGGGGTGGTTCTTTATTAATCTACAGGAAGTGGGTGTCTTTATTTATTTTTCTTCAGGAAGTGGGGGTGGTTCTTTATCTACAGGAAGTGGGGGTGGTTCTTTATCTACAGGAAGTGGGGGTGGTTCTTTATTTATCCACAGGAAGTGGGGGTGGTTCTTTATTTATCCACAGGAAGTGGGGGTGGTTCTTTATTTATCCACAGGATGTGGGGGTGGTTCTTTATCCACAGGAAGTGGGGGTGGTTCTTTATCTACAGGAAGTGGGGGTGGTTCTTTATCTACAGGAAGTGGGGGTGGTTCTTTATTTATCCACAGGAAGTGGGGGTGGTTCTTTATTTATCCACAGGATGTGGGGGTGGTTCTTTATCCACAGGAAGTGGGGGTGGTTCTTTATCTACAGGAAGTGGGGGCGTGTCTTTGTTTCTGTACAGGAAGTGGAGGTGGGTCTTTATTTACAGGAAGTGGAGGCGGGTCTTTGTTTCTCTACAGGAAGTGGGTGGTTCTTTATTTATCTACAGGAAGTGGGGTGGTTATTTATCTACAGGAAGTAGGTGTGCTTCTTTACTTATCTACAGGAAGTGAGGTGGCTCTTTACTTGTCTACAGGAAGTAGGGGTGGTTCTTTACTTATTTATAGGAAGTGGGTGTGGTTATTCATCTACAGGAAGTGGGGGTGGTTCTTTATTTACAGGAAGTGGTTGTGGTTCTTTATTTATCTATAGAAAGTGGGGTGGGTCTTTATTTATATACAGGAAGTGGGGTGGGTCTTTCTTTATATACAGGAAGTGGGTGTGGTTCTTTATTTATATACAAGAAGTGGGGTGGGTCTATATTTATATACAGGAAGTGGGGTGGGTCTTTATTTATATACAGGAAGTGGGTGTGGTGCTTTATTTATATACAGGAAGTGGGGTGGGTCTTTGCTTCTCTACAGGAAATGAGGGTGGATCTTTATTTATCTACAGGAAGTAGGGACAGATCTTTATTTTTCTATAGGAAGGAGGGTTCTTTGTCTTTCTACAGGAAGTGAAGGCGGGTCTTTGTTTCTCTACAGGAAGTGAAGGCGGGTCTTTGTTTCGCTACAGGAAGTGAAGGTGCCTTTTTGTCTTTACACTGGAAGATTAGGGGGAGTCTTTGTTTTGCTCCTGGAAGTTGTTTGGGACTTTTTCCCTCTAGAGAAAGTGGTGGATGGGCTTTCCGTTCAGGAAAAATAAGGAAATTACAGGAGCAATGCCTGCTGGAAAGTGCACTACAGGAAGTTCCTGCACCTATAGTGCTGCCAGTATACTAATGCAAAGGAGCTGCCCACTGAAACAAAATGTGATGACATGTTACAGAGTAGGAGAATTAAGACAGTCCCTGGACATAGAATTGTGAACCAAAAGTAGCTTCATATCTTTTTGGGGGATAAGGACCGTGTTCTACAGGCTTAGTAGTTAAAAACAGATATACTTAAAGGGTACTATTAATGGAAAAAGTATGATATTGCAGGACTGAAGATTGGGATATGTAGGATGATGTCCTTAGTATTTCCCAATCTTGCAGCCAAAATGAAATTACATGACATGATGGACGTTTAGTGGGCAGGGAAAGCTGGGTGGCGCCCCCTACAGGATCTGTAATGGCACATACTGAACCATAAACGAGGACTCTGGAAGTGTGAACTCCATCAGATTTCTTTTTTCTCCTTTGGGTCTGATCCCCGTGAAAGCATCTGCAGACGGGAAGAGACATGCTGAAATCAGAGCGTATTTTCTGCTGCTCCTACTGACAAAGCTCTAATCAAGTCTGATGGGTCCCCATCAAAGGTCATCCTGAAGAATTGCCAGAGATGAGGCAATCTGGATTCAATCAGCAGCATGTTTCCATAATTCATGTGTGATCGGGGCGCTTGGATTCAGATTTATTTTTGTTTAGAATCGTTTCTTTTTTTTCTGCCTGTTTTGCATATGTATTAACATGACAAGTTACATTCTGTGTCCTCCGCATTACTGGTGCGTGATTTCATCACTTACACAATTCTGCGCCGGCCGTTACAGCTTTTACTTATGGATTCAGCACCAAAAAATGTAATCAACCGGCGACCATCGGCGGAAATGTCATCGACTGCTGCACCGCGGCGCACACTTGTATCAGGATGATCTTTGGTTGTTGTGATTCTCAGCATTACTCTTACCCACACAGGAATATTATCAGTGAAAAAAATCTGCATCTAATCTCTGCCAAAATCTGCTACTCTACATGCAGAAAATTCATGCAGATTTGCTGTGGATTGGGCCCTATGTACTGGAAATGGTAAAATCCGTGCTAACAAAATCTGCACATACTGCACCCCAATATCTGCACTGTTTCCACTTAGGTGGACAAAATTTGGTTTAATCGCTGCTTATTTTGCACCCCAAAAATACAGATATAATAAATTATTATTAATTTTTAAAATTAATAATAAACAGTATATCCATCATGTGTTAGAAAACCATGAAGTCCTTAAAAAAATATGTAAAATATTACATTTAAAAGTAACATTCTATAACCTAGAATATTGACATGTGAGTTGTTTATTAAAATCAGCAATGTATATTTTTATAACATGTCTGGTTATATTCATATTGCTTTGTGTTAAATTAATAAAAATATTTAAAAGAAAAAATATGTAAAATAATGTTTTATATAACCAAATGCAAGATATATACACATTGTATTGTGACAAAGTAAAATAACAGAAAATTATATCACATATGTGTAAAAATCTAATATATAAAGCTGAATGTGTGTGTGTGTGTGTGTATGTGTGTGTATGTGTGTGTATGTATGTATGTATGCGTGTGTGTGTGTGTGTGTGTGTGTGTATGTATGTATGTATGCGTGTGTGTGTGTGTGTATGTGTGTGTATGTATGTATGTATGTGTGTGTATGTATGTATGTATGTATGCGTGTGTGTGTGTGTGTGTGTGTGTGTGCGTGCATGCGTGTGTGTGTGTATATGTGTGTGTGTGTTTGTGTGTATGTCCGGGATTGGCATCTGCACCGTCGCAGCTACAACCACAAAATTTTGCACACTCACACGTCTGGACCCCGAGAGCGTCATAGGCTATGTTGTGAGGCGAAATTTTAACCCCGCGCGTTCCAATTTTTACCAGTCAATTATGCCCCTATCTACATAATGGGGAAAAAGTGAAACGAAAAGTGTATCCGCACCGTCGCATTTACAATCACAAAATTTTACACAGACACCTCATGTGACCCAGGGAACGTCGTAGACTATGTTTTGACAGGAAAAATTAACCCCGCGCTTTACAGTTATTCTCCAAAAAACATGCCTCCATTAAAGTAAATGGAGCCTGGAACTACAGGTTATTAGTAGGAGCTGTGAGTGGTTGCTATAGGAACAAAAGACATTCATAGCATAAGAAGCTTATATGTTAGGTAATATGATGTCGGTGGGGAGACGGATAGAGAGAGACAGAAAGAGACAGAGAGAGACAGACAGAGACAGAGAGAGACAGACAGAGAGACAGACAGAGAGACAGACAGACAGGCAAAGAGACAGACAGGGAAAGAGACAGACAGGGAAAGAGACAGAGAGATAGAGACAGACAGAGAGACAGACGGGGAAAGAGACAGACAAGGAAAGAGACAGACAGAGACAAATGGTGAAAGAGACAGACAGAGACAGACGGTGAAAGAGACAGACAGAGACAGACGGGGAAAGAGACAGACGGGGAAAGAGACAGACAGGGAAAGAGACAGACAGAGACAAATGGTGAAAGAGACAGACAGAGACAGACGGTGAAAGAGACAGACAGAGACAGACGGGGAAAGAGACAGACGGGGAAAGAGACAGACGGGGAAAGAGACAGACCTGGAAAGAGACAGACCTGGAAAGAGACAGACCTGGAAAGAGACTGACATGGAAAGAGACTGACCTGGAAAGAGGCTGACCTGGAAAGAGACTGACCTGGAAAGAGACAGATGGGGAAAGAAACAGAGAGATAGAGACAGACAAAAAAAAGAGACAGACAGAAACAGGCAGACGGGGAAAGAGACAGACCTGGAAAGAGACAGACGGAGCACATTACTTGGCCAATTTAGTTAAATCTGTGTGGAATATCTGTGGTGTTGAAATATATGTTGTGAAATTCTTCTATTAGCTTAGTTTTTGCCTTTTAATAATTACATTTCTATCTATTTGTTTTGTGGTTTGTGTGCAGAATACATTTTTGTTAATACGTTCTATTTTGTTAACAACAGATATTAACCCGGGCGAAGCCGGGTAGTACAGCTAGTAAAAAAATATAACTTAAAATGCAATAAAAAGATTTAATATAAAATACCGTAATATAACATAAAAGTAGCATAAAATTATAAAACTCAAACTATTATAATATAAAACATAACAATATATAAATATAATACCATAAAATTATATAAATTAATTAAACTACCATCATTTAACATAAATACTATAAATATAACATTAAATGGTAAAACACAAAATACCATAAAAAAGTAACACAAAATACCATAATATAACATAAAGTAACATAAAATTATAAAACTCCAAAAAAGTAATATAACATAAAACATGAAAATATATAACATATGCCATAAAATTATATAACATCAACTACCAAAAAGTAACATGAAATATCACATTATAAAATAATATAAAATGGTAAAACACAAAATACCATAATATAAGATAAAGAAACATAAAATGATAAAACTCCATAAAATATAGCATAAAATAACATAAAATATGTAAACTATAATACCATAAAATTACGGTATATAACATAAACTGCCATAATTTAACATAAAATAAAATAATATAGCATATAGTGGTAAAACACAAAATAATGTAAAACAGATGTAGCATAATATATAATAAAGTCGCATTTATAAAATACCATAAAATAATATGATTTAATATACAATAAAATAATATAACATAAAATACCATAAAAAGATACAAGATAAAGAAAAAAATATTAAATAAGGTAACATAAAATTATAAAATACTATAAAATAATAAAAAGTAAAATATCTTAACAATATAAATTAAAATACAATAAAATTATAAAAAAAATAAAAAAACATAATATACTAAAAAATAATATTTCTTCCAAAAGGATAAGACTAGAAAGTACAAAATGGCTTACCAAAACAGGGCCACATTCAGCCATATAATTAAAAATAAAAAGTTTTTTGATCTGTAATGGAAAAAACTTAAAACTTATCTGGTCCTGAAAGGGTTTGTGCCGAGTTAGGAAGTTATTTTGATTGTAAAAAAAAAACCCAATGGTATAATCATAAAATCCTGATGCAATATGACATTTGTGTAATGTGTATGTATACACATGAAATAATGGTGGGGGACCAGGGACAAAAAGTTGGACTGAGGCTGTAGTCCTCATTATTTGGTGCTCTTTGCATAGCACCCTCAAGTAAAAAAGTGAGGGTGTCAGGGCAGGGAGGACTGGTAGGCCCAGGAGGTGGATCCACTGGACCATGCACCCCTCCGGAAGGCAGGGTACACGGCAGCCGGAGCACTGGCGAGGCAGGGACAGGTATAACCAGGTCACCAGGGTCACGGAGTTCTTTAAGACGGTACAGAATGCTGGTACAGGTAACAGGAAACGGTACAAGGGGACCTGAGGATCTAGCTCAAAAGACAAGGCTTCAAGACACGTTGATCAGGCCCCGCCCACATGGAGAGGCCAGTCTTATATACCCAGCACAGCCCTATGTCATTTCCTGCTTCAGGTGTGCTGGGCCTATAAGACCAGGAGAGTGGGAGCGGCCTGGTCCTATACAGAGGCATTAGTCAGAGTCAGACTCCTGAGACCAGGAACAGAACACAGGAGAGCACGAGCGGGGGCGGTAGCCGTGACCGGAGGACACGTGGACCAGATCAGTGGGTACGGAGCGGTGGTGCGATGCAGGTACAACTGGATCAGTGGGTACGGAGCGGTGGTGCGATGCAGGTACGACTGGATCAGTGTGTACGGAGCGGTGGTGTGATGCAGGAACCAGGTCAGTGGGTAAGGAGGGCTGTCGGGACACCGGGAGCGTGACAGTACCCCCCCCTCTAAGCCCCCCCCTCCGTGCACAGTACCCCAGGGGCACCCCGGATCGAGTCACCGGACCAGGACCCAACGCAAAGGCGGGGAAGGACCGCTGACCCCGTGCCGTCTTCTTGGCCGCACGACGCTTAGCCGACGATCTACCAGTAGTGGCAACGGGAAGCGGAGGACAGACAGAAGTAGGACCGGGGTCGTGGACGACCGGATCGGGCGTCTCGGACCGGGTACAGGACATTGTCTCATCCTCAGTAGCCGGTGACATCGAAGTCTCAATAGCCAGGGATGGTGGAGCGATGCTAGACTGCGTTGTTTCTTCTTCAGGGCCCGGTGGTACCAAGGACTCAGGCGACAGGAGTTGTGGTACGACGCTGAACTGCGTCGTCTCCTCTTCTTGGTCTGGTGGCACCACAGGTACAAGAGACAGGAGTTGTGGTACGGTGCTGGACTGCGTCGTCGCCTCTTCTTCCTGCGGCATAACAGGCTCAGGTGCCAGGGGCCGAGGAACGGGCTGTAGACAGTTATCATGGCACAAGGGACTCCAGCGAGTGATTGCGCCAGAGCGCCAACTGATGTCAGGGTCATGGAGTTGTAGCCAGGGCAGACCCAGCAGGAGCGCGGAAGTCATTCTCGGGATGACGTACAAAGCAATAGTCTCAGTGTGCAGGGCACCAACACAGAGTCTCACGGGTTCGGTGGTGTACTGGACGGGTTCGTATAGCGGTTTTCCGTCCACGGAGGCGAACCAAAGGGGTTTAGCAAGCGGGATGACCGGTATTTGATAACGGTCCACTGTAGCTTGTAGAATGAAATTACCCGCTGCTCCCGAATCAATGTGAGCCTCTGCCGTGAACTGGGTCTTCTCGGTCGTGACCTGGACAGTCTGTGTAACCGGGACTGAAGGGATTCCGGTACCAAGGGTGGCGGTTCCCACCATCCCTTGGACTTGGGGTCTACCTGGTCTCTCCGGGCAAGAACGAAGCAGATGTGTACCGCTTCCACAATAGAAACACAGGCCCCGGGCAAGTCGCTCTGCTCAGCGTTGTTCAGCTTGGCTCAGTCGGTCGATTTGCATGGGTTCGGAAGCGGAATCGCAGGACGGCAATGGCGGAGGAACGGTAGACCTCTGCGGAAGGGAGATGTGACGGATTGGTCGTTTCTCCCGGGATACTTCCTTGGTATGCTCTTGAAAACGGAGATCAATCCGGGTAGCTAGTGATACCAAAGCATCCAAGGTACAGGGAACATCACGACCGGCTAATTCGTCCTTGATGCGACCGGAGAGCCCCTCCCAGAAGGCGGCAGTCAATGCCTCATTGTTCCAGCCTAGCTCGGAGGCAAGCGTGCGGAACTGAATGGCGTACTGGCCAACCGTTAGGGTCCCTTGGCGCAGCCGAAGGAGCGAAGAGGTAACCACGGTAGTACGTCCTGGTTCATCGAAGGTACTTCTAAAAGCCTGAAGGAATTCCCGGATGTCGGTGGTCACCGGATCCTCGTTCTCCCACAACGGATTTATCCAGGCCAGAGCTTCGCCTTCTAGGTGTGACATTAGAAATGCCACTTTTGCTTGGTCCGAAACAAACAGGTGCGGGAGCAGCTGGAAATGCAGAGAGCACTGGTTCAAGAAGCCTCTGCAGGTCTTGGGATCTCCCGCATAGGGAGGCGGTGCAGCGAGGCGGAGATGCGAGGCCGAGGAGACAACGGGTTCAGACGTAGTCGCTGTACGCTGTGTAGATGAGGTCGAGGCGGCAGTCTGTAACGTATACAAGCGGCTGTTCACAGACGTCAGGAAATTCAATATACGGGTTAAGGTTTCTTTCTGTCGCACCAGTTCCTGGCGCAGTTCAGCCAGTTCAGACGTCTGTGCTCCGGCGGAATCCATGGCCTGATCAATCTGTCAGGGCAGGGAGGACTGGTAGGCCCAGGAGGTGGATCCACTGGACCATGCACCCCACCGGAGGGCAGGGTACACGGCAGCCGGAGCACTGGCGAGGCAGGGACAGGTATAACCAGGTCACCAGGGTCACGGAGTTCTTTAAGACGGTACAGAATGCTGGTACAGGTAACAGGAAACGGTACAAGGGGACCTGAGGATCTAGCTCAAAAGACAAGGCTTCAAGACACGTTGATCAGGTCCCGCCCACATGGAAAGGCCAGTCTTATATACCCAGCACAGCCCTATGTCATTTCCTGCTTCAGGTGTGCTGGGCCTATAAGACCAGGAGAGTGGGAGCGGCCTGGTCCTATACAGAGGCATTAGTCAGAGTCAGACTCCTGAGACCAGGAACAGAACACAGGAGAGCACGAGCGGGGGCGGTAGCCGTGACCGGAGGACACGTGGACCGGATCAGTGGGTACGGAGCGGTGGTGCGATGCAGGTACAACTGGATCAGTGGGTACGGAGCGGTGGTGCGATGCAGGTACGACTGGATCAGTGTGTACGGAGCGGTGGTGTGATGCAGGAACCGGGTCAGTGGGTAAGGAGGGCTGCCGGGACACCGGGAGCGTGACAGAGGGCAACATAGCAAAGATGAAATTGGCCCCCCCCCCCCGTTTGCTAAGTCTTATTACATAGGACAGAAAAATGACTTTATGCACCCTTTATAAAAAGCTGGAGAGGGTCCAGGCGGGTATTCAGTGCAACTGTAAAAACTGGGGGCAAAAACATTTCCAACAAATGGGTCATTTCTGGGAAAGAGACAGATTATGTCATGCAGTGTTCTGCTTTGCACTCACAGGGTGTCATGGCGGCATCAGACTCTTTTCACACTGCAGGGTCTGACAAGCAACCTGAGGTCTCTTAATTGTTCAGCCAGAGCTGGGCGTCGGCTGTTTTAGGTTCACTGCTCTTCAGTTCTGCTAGGAACTCAGGTTGCTAATAACCATTCATAGCTGCCTTCACTCTTTATAAGGTTCTGGATCTGGTTTCTCATCGCTGAATATTGCTCAGTATTGCTTCAGTGATACCGCTCCTTATTGTCGTGATCCAGAGCCTGGTGATTTGTCATGTGCTTTTCTGAATGATGTGGAAGTATCCCTGTTAATAATTTCCTCCCTGTGTTTATTTCCTCCTGGGTTCATACTGTCTCTTGCTCGTGTCTGATTGCAATGTGTTTGTTTGGGTTTTTATCCCCTGTCTGTGATAGTTGTGGGGTTTGTGTCTCTGGTCCCAACTCTCTCCTGAGATGTGGGAGAGGGGGTGTTAGATCAGAATTGTGACAGGAGTTAGGGTTACGTTGGCGGTCCAGACCTTGCTACCATTAAGCATACCTCTGGGATGGATAGCACAGGGTCCTCAGTCTGAGGGCCACTGTAGAGGTCCCTGCTTCAGTTACCCTAACACTCTCGTGAAGGATTACATAATATCATTGGTTTTGATTTTTTTGGGGAATATGTTTTAGGCCATTAAGTTTTAACAACTCTAAAGTTCAATTTGAGTGTTTTTCTTGAATTTAACGGCTCAGACTATAGTTTATGGTGTTTCAGGTTGAAGGTAGACTTAAGTCCATCGAGTTCAATCCATTAGGAGGACTGGTTTGAAAATGTAAACGAAGTGATTGTCCCCATCACTGATCCTCGCACCTCTTTGTGTAAGTTGGTTGTCTATAGAGTTGATGATCATGAAGTCGAGGCTTAGTAATCAAAAGAGGTGATAGAACATCGGCCACAGAAGTTTGAGCTGCCCTTTCATGGAATACCAACATGGATACCAGACTGGGGTTCTGCAAATCTTTTTGCTCAACTCTACTTGTCTAAAGATATGAGTGGCCAAATGCAGCTTCTTCCAGCAATACAAGTTGTCAGGGGTGGGAGAAGTTGGACCAGTGGTGGTCATCTGATGGCTGATTTAGCTTTTCTCTATAGGGCTATCTTCAGGAGACAACTTCTTTAAAGTGATCCTCAAACGTTTTTCAAGGGCAGAATGCTTTCATAAGAAGTTCCCTTTCAAGAGAATTTGGACCAGTGGTGGTCATCTGATCACTGATTTGGCTTTTGTGTAAAGAGTTGTCTTCAGGAGACAACTTCTTTAAAGTGGTCCTCAAAACTTTTCTAAGGGCAGAATGCTTTCATAAGAAGTTTCCTTTAAAGAGAAGTTGGACCCGTGGTGGTTATCTGATCACTGATTTGGCTTTTGTCTAAAGGGCTGACTTCAGGAGACAACTTCTTTAAAGTGGTCCTCAAAAGTTTTTCGAGGGTAGAATGCTTTCATAAGAACTTCCCATTAAAGAGCAGTTGTACCGGTGGTGGTCATCTGATGGCTGATTTGGCTTTTATCTAAAGGGCTGACTTTAGGAGACAACTTCTTTAAAGTGGTCCTCAAAATTTTTCTAAGGGCAGAATATATTCATAAGAAGTTCCCTTTAAAGAGAGGTTGGACCGGTGGTGGTCATCTGATGGTTGATTTGGCTTTTGTCTAAAGGGCTGTCTTCAGGAGACTTCTTTAAAATAGTCCTCAAAGTTTTCCAAGGACAGAATACTTTCATAAGAGGTTGCCTTTAAAGACATCATTTGGAAACGTGTGGTTGGCGGTGGCATCTTTCTGCAGAAATATCTGTTGACTTGGGTACGAAAAGATGGACTTAGCGTGAGTATCTGCTTGTTGGGCCAGCTTCTTTATGTAATATGGGTTATCTTCATGAAAGGTTTTGAAGAATCCAGTCCCTTGTATTATACATGAGGTTATCGCGATTCGTGCGTTAGTAGTAGCATCTACTCATACTCATCCATGTCACATCCATCGATGTGTTTGACCTGCCGGAGCAGATCCCTCGCAGCTTCGCATCGTACACTAGCGGCCTCACTGGTGAACATGACATCTGGTCTCTCGTTCAGCATGGCCCTCAGCTACACGCGCTGCTCGCTGCCACTCCTGGGTGCCTGAGCGATGACATTGATTGCCGTTGCTGTGGCATCATCTTCCCATGGGCGATCTCAAGGAATAATGACATCCGTCCTTGAGAAGTCCTTCTCGACTGAATAAGTAATTGACTGTAGACAACATCACTGGTAAAGTGCGCATCACTGCCTCCTAACATGGAAGAAGAGGTCCGTACTGCCATTAATATAATCTGAGGAAATCAGTACAAAGCAACATATACAAAAATACAACACAAAGGGAAGAGACAATGGCCTCATACAACCCTCAGCTCTAACCAAAGAGACAACATGGACTATGATGACAATGGCGTCAGGAACAGATGGGAAACATAGGCAACAATAGGGATCTGTACAAGGAGGAAATAATCAAGGGTAGAAAGTATATAGTAGTTATAATCTTGTACATAGGGGCAGTATTATAGTAGTTATATTCTTGTATCATAGTATCATAGTATCATAGTATCATAGTTTTTAAGGTTGAAGGGAGACTCTAAGTCCATCTAGTTCAACCCGTAGCCTAACATGTTGATCCAGAGGAAGGCAAAAAAGCCCCAATGTGGCAAACAAGTTCGAATGGGGAAAAAATTTCCTTCCTGACTCCACATCCGGCAATCAGACTAGTTCCCTGGATCAACACCCTGTCATAAAATCTAATATACATAACTGGTAATATTAAATTTTTCAAGAAAGGCGTCCAGGCTCTGCTTAAATGTTAGTAGTGAATCACTCATTACAACCTCATGCGGCAGAGAGCTCCATAGTCTCACTGCTCGTACAGTAAAGAATCCTCCTCTGTGATTATGATTAAACCTTCTTTCCTCAAGACGTAGCGGATGCCCCCGTGTTCCAGTCGCAGGCCTAGGTGTAAAGAGATCTTTGGAAAGGTCTCTGTACTGTCCCCTCATATATTTATACATTGTGATTAGATCCCCCCTAAGCCTTCGTTTTTCCTGTCTTGGTATTGCAGCCCACCCATTCCTCTAATAATCTTGGTGGCTCTTCTCTGCACCCTCTCCAGTTCAGCTATGTCCTTCTTATATATCGGTGACCAGAATTGTACACAGTATATAAGTGCGGTCGCACTAGTGACTTGTACAGAGGTAGAACTATATTTTTTTCATGAACACTTCTACCTCTTTTAATACATCCCATTATTTTATTAGCCCTGGCAGCAGCTGCCTGACACTGTCCACTAAAGTGAAGTTTACCATCCCCCCATACACCCAAGTCTTTTTCTGTGTCTGTTTTACCCAGTGTTCTACAATTAAGTACATAATCATAAATGTTATTTCCTCTACCCAAGTGCATGACCTTACATTTATCTACATTAAACTTCAATTGCCACTTCTCAGCCCAATCCTCCAATTTACATAAATCTCCCTGTAATATAAAATTATCCTCCTCTGTATTGATTACCCTGCAGAGTTTAGTATCATCTGCAAATATTGAAATTCTACTCCGCATGCCCCCAACACGGTCATTTATAAATATGTTGAAAAGAAGCTGGCCCAATACTGACCCCTGTGGTACCCCATTATGAACTGAGACCCAGTCCGAGTACGTACCATTAATAACCACCCTTTGTTTCCTATCACTGAGCCAGTTTTTAACCCAGTTACACATATTTTCCCCTATCCCCATTATTCTCATTTTATGTACCAACCTTTTGTGTGGCACCGTATCAAAAGCTTTTGAAAAGTCCATATACACAACATCCGCTGCATTTCCCTGGTCCAGGCTTGAACTTACCTCTTCATAGAAGCTGATCAAATTAGTTTGACAGGATCGATCCCTCATAAACCCATGTTGATACTCTGTCATAAGGTTATTTTTCTTGAGATACTCCAGTATAGCATCTCTCAAGAAACCCTCAAGGATTTTACCAACCGTAGAGGTTAAACTTACCGGCCTATAATTTCCCGGCTCAGTTTTTGTCCCCTTTTTGAATATTGGCACCACATTTGCTATGCGCCAGTCCTGCGGTACCGACCCTGTTATTAAGGAATCTGAGAAGATTAAAAATAATGGTCTATCTATCACAGAACTCAATTCCTGTAGTACTCTGGGGTGTAGCCATCCGGGCCCGGAGATTTGTCAACCTTAGTGATTTCGAGGCGGCGGCGTACTTCCTGCTGGGTTAAGCAGGTAATATTCAAGGGTGAATTTATGGTATCACTGGTCATGCCATCTGCCATGGCATTTTCTTGTATAAAAACCGTAGAAAAAAAGTCATTCAGCAGATTGGCTTTACCCTCATCCCCTTCCACCATTTCACCAAGACTATTTTTAAGGGGGCCAACACTATCGCTTTTCAGTTTTTTACTGTTTATGTAGTTAAAGAATATTTTAGGATTATTTTTACTTTCTCTCGCAATGAGTCTCTCTGTCTCAAACTTAGCTAACTTAATTTGCTTTCTACATATTTTATTTAATTTTCTATAATTATATAATGCCTCATCACTACCTACCCTCTTTAATTCTTTTAAGGCTTTCTGTTTTTCTTTTATTGCTTCCCTTACAGCTCTATTTAGCCATAGGGGTTTCCTCCTATTTCTAGCATGTTTGTTCCCATAGGGTATATTTTCTGCACAAGCCCTATTCAGGATGCTCATAAAAATCTTGCTTTGTGTACTTTTATTACTTAGTACATCATCCCAGTTTATTGCACTAAGATCATCTCTCAACCGTTTAAAATTTGCTTTCCTGAAGTTTAGTGTCCTTGTAGCCCCTCTACTAGACATCTTACTAAAGAATACATGAAAACTTATTATTTTGTGATCACTATTCCCCAAGTAACCCCCAACTTGTATATTTGATATGCGGTCTGGCCATAGTACATAGGGGCAGTATTATAGTAGTTATAGTCTTGTACATAGGGGCAGTATTATAGTAGTTATAGTCTTGTACATGGGGCAGTATTATATTAGTTATATTCTTGTACATAGTAGTTATAGTCTTGTACATACCGGGCAGTATTATAGTAGTTATATTCTTGTATATAGGAGCAGTATTATAGTAGTTATATTCTTGGACATAGGGGACAGTATTATAGTAGTTATATTCTGGTACATAGGTGCGGTATTATAGTAGTTATATTCTTGTACATAGAGACAGTATTATAGTAGTTATATTCTTATACATAAGAGCAGTATTATAGTAGTTATATTCCTGTACATAGGAGCAGTATTATAATAGTTATATTCTTGTCCATAGGAGCAGTATTATAGTAGTCATATTCTTGTACATAAGGGCAGTATTATAGTAGTTATATTCTTGGACATAGGGGGCAGTATTATAGTAGTTATATTCTTGTACATAAGGGGCAGTATTATAGTAGTTATATTCTTGTACATAGAGGCAGTATTATAGTAGTTATATTCTTGTACATAGGGGCAGTATTATAGTAGTTATATTCTTGTACATAGGGGGCAGTATTATAGTAGTTATATTCTTGTACATAGGAGCAGTATTACAGTAGTTATATTCTTGTATATAGGGGGCAGTATTATAGTAGTTATATTCTTGTACATAGGGGGCAGTATTATAGTAGTTATATTCTGGTACATAGGGGGCAGTATTATAGTAGTTATATTCTTGTACATAGAGACAGTATTATAGTAGTTATATTCTTATACATAAGAGCAGTATTATAGTAGTTATATTCCTGTACATAGGAGCAGTATTATAATAGTTATATTCTTGTCCATAGGAGCAGTATTATAGTAGTCATATTCTTGTACATAAGGGCAGTATTATAGTAGTTATATTCTTGGACATAGGGGGCAGTATTATAGTAGTTATATTCTTGTACATAAGGGGCAGTATTATAGTAGTTATATTCTTGTACATAGGGGCAGTATTATAGTAGTTATATTCTTGTACATAGGGGCAGTATTATAGTAGTTATATTCTTGTACATAGGGGGCAGTATTATAGTAGTTATATTCTTGTACATAGGAGCAGTATTACAGTAGTTATATTCTTGTATATAGGGGGCAGTATTATAGTAGTTATATTCTTGTACATAGGGGCAGTATTATAGTAGTTATATTCTTGTACATAGTGGCAGTATTATAGTAGTTATATTCTTGTACATAGGGGCAGTATTATAGTAGTTATATTCTTGTACATAGGGGCAGTATTATAGTAGTTATATTCTTGTACATAGGGGGCAGTATTATAGTAGTTATATTCTTGTACATAGGAGCAGTATTACAGTAGTTATATTCTTGTATATAGGGGGCAGTATTATAGTAGTTATATTCTTGTACATAGGGGCAGTATTATAGTAGTTATATTCTTGTACATAGTGGCAGTATTATAGTATATTCTTGTACATAGGGGCAGTATTATAGTAGTTATATTCTTGTATATAGGGGGCAGTATTATAGTAGTTATATTCTTGTACATAGGGGCAGTATTATAGTAGTTATATTCTTGTATATAGGGGGCAGTATTATAGTAGTTATATTCTTGTACATAGGGGCAGTATTATAGTAGTTATATTCTTGTACATTGTGGCAGTAGTATAGTAGTTATATTCTTGTACATAGGGGCAGTATTATAGTAGTTATATTCTTGTACATAGGGGCAGTATTATAGTAGTTATATTCTTGTACATAGTGGCAGTATTATAGTAGTTATATTCTTGTATATAGGGGCAGTATTATAGTAGTTATATTATTGTACATAGGAGCAGTATTATAGTACTTATATTCTTGTACATAGGGTGCAGTATTATAGTAGTTATATTCTTGTACATAGGGGGCAGTATTATAGTAGTTATATTCTTGTACATAGGGGTAGTATTATAGTAGCTATATTCCTGTACATAGGAGGCAATATTATAGTAGAAATATTCTTGCCTAGAGACCCCCAGTCATGATGTTACTTTGAGATAGCAAGGGATACTGTCCCTTACGCTAGGGGATGCTAAGCTGTCCCTCACCTCCTTATTACTCCTAATGGTAGAGATGCCGGATTCCTGTGCCTTTCTAAAATAACATTTAAAGTAATTCTTTACCTTTTAGTCCTTCTATGTTGCATGCAGTCAGACTGAACTCTTTGGCTCATCTAGATCTCACGTCTCTATGAATTCTTACATTCTGGGGTCACTGGAAATGTTCTTGCCAAATTTTTTTTACTTGGTTTAATTTTGCTTCAGAGAAAGCTGATAAAACCTGTCTTGGAAATATCGGCTGAGGTTATTTTCGTCGGTTTTGTCAGCAAGTCTTTTAATAGCGGTTGAAAATAATCATCCTGAAAACCTGAGACTTTGAGAGGAATTAGAAGTCAAATGTATTCCTAGAGATTAGAGAACTGATCCGCGGCTCCTTGAGGCAAAGCTTTCTGGAACAGAAGAGAAGTCTCAGGTAATCTTCATTCTTCTGCAGGGAAGATACAAAAAGGTTTATGTTGTTTTATTTATTCCAGAAAGTTACCTATTGGATGAAACATTTACATTCAGGTACCTTATAGATGACTTTGTCTCTGATCTGAGTCATGTCTTTCTTTTCTTTATCTTGTCCAGACACCATGAAGACTTTTCTTATCCACAGCTCGTCTCTGCAGACTTCCATCTTCTCCGGTCTTCTGCAGAACATGCCGGCACAATACCCTTAATATTAGCAGAATGATTATAATGCTCCTATATAAAAAATATATGCCCTACGCTGTGCCCCTGAATAAATAATTGCCCTTCAATGTTTTCCCTGCACAAAATATGACCCCCACACTGTACCTCATATAGTACATATCCGCCACGCCACAGTGCCCTCTCCTTTCCATACTGAGGCCACTCTTCACACTGTCCTCTATACTTTGTACCCCTATGCTGTACAGTCTCTATACTGTGCCCCCTCATCTCACTTTCCCTCCTCAGTATACTGTCCTCCAATGCCGTTTACACTGTCCCCCCCATGCAATTCCCTCTCTATACCGGTTGCCCATACAATCTATCCAGTTCCCCCTCACACAGCTCTACAAACATTTCTCCCTCTCCCATATTGTCTCCTCTCACTCCTCTCACTCCCATACTGTCTCCTCACACAAACCTGCCTCTCGCCATACTGTGTCCACACCCATCCTATGCTACTCACTCCCCATATTGTGTACGCATACATCCCTCTATAATACTGTTTCCTCATCCATGCCCCTCCTCGCTTCCCATACTGTATCTGTACCCATCCTTTCTTTGCTCGCTCTTCATCCTGTATCCTCAAATTACTTCCTTCCCCCTCGCTCTCCATACTGTGTCTGTACCCATTCCACCCCCCTCACTCGATATACTGTGGACGCATAAATCCACCCTCTCATATTGTTTCCCCATATATCCCCCTTCGTTTCTCATTCTATGTCCTCACATTCCCTCCTGATCGCTCCCCATAGCGCATCAACATTAATCCCCTCTCACATTCTGTTTCGTCATATATCGCCCCTTGCTCTTCATAATGTGTCCTCAAATTCCCCCTGCTCACCAGACTGAGTCCACACCCATCCCCCCTCATTCCCAGTACTGTGTTCTCATACATCCCCCCCCATATTCCTCATATTGTCTGCACACATCTTCTCCCACGCTTACAAAACTGTGTCCTCAAATCGCCCCATTTTGTATCAATGCCCATCTTCCCCTCACTCCTTATTCTGTCAGCATCTATCCCCCCTTACTTCCCAAACTATGCCGTCAAATAACCCACACCAATTACAATCATTTTTTGTCTTCAGCTCTACTAAACACATCTGTGGTGCCGGAAAGTGACATCAGCAGCATGATCAGAGTGACCTGATCACGCTGCTGATATCACTCTGACCCGGAAGTCAAGGCTTGAGTTGCACTCATGTCTAAAAGACAGCGCCCCCTGCTGGCTGTTCCCGGGGCACATGCCCCACCTGACCCCCCTTTTTAAATGTCTCTGAATCCACTCAACACCAGGAATATTATTTTTAACCCACTAGACACCAGGGATGTTATTATGCATTTAGGTGACACAACTGACAAATAATATAATTATATTTAACTACACACCAGGGATAATATGTTTAGGCTGCTAGACACCAGGTACATTGTTTGTGTTTTTGACAGACTATTATTAGAGGCCCACTAGACAGCAGGGATATTAGTACTAACCTACTAGAGGAATATTGTTACACCTACGATAGACACCAGAGATATTTTTATAAATCAGATAGACAGAAGGGAAAACACGGAAGACCTCAAGACATGGTTATAGACATAATAAACAGCAGGGATATTATTCTTCCTTGTCTCGGTCTCCTTCCCTGTCTGTCTCTTTCCCTGTCTGTCTCTTTTCCTTTCTGCCTGTCTCTTTCCCTGTCTGCCTCTATCTGTCTCTTTGATTGTCTGTTTCTCTGTCTTTTTCCCTGTTTTTGTCTTTCCTTGTCTCTGTCTCTTTCCTTGTCTGTCTCTTTCCCTGTCCGTCTCTTTCCCTTTCTGTCTCTTTCCCTTTATGTCTCTGTCTGTCTCTTTCACTGTCTCGGTTTGTCTCTTTCCCTGTCTCTGTTTGTCTCTTTCCCTGTCTGTCTCTATCTCTCTGTCTGTCTCTGTCTCTTTCTCTTTGACTGTCTGTCTCTCTCTCTCTCTGTCTCTGTCTGTCTCTCTCTTTATCCGTCTCCCCACCGACATCTTATTACCTCACACGTAAGCTTCTTATACCAACAATTTATTTTGTTCCTATAGCAACCACTCACAGCTGATATTAATAGCCTGTAGCTCCCACCTCCATTCACTTTATTGGAGGCAGGTTTTTTGGAGAGTAACTGTTAAGCGCGGGATCAAATTTTCCGGTCGAAACAATAGTCTATGACGTTCCCTGAGTAACATGGGATGTCTGTGCAAACTTTTGTGATTGTAAATGCGACGTTGCAGACTCCTTTAGCGGGCATACACATACACACATACACACACACACACACACACACACACATACACTCAGCTTTATATATTAGATATTTCAGTTGACATACAAGGCACATTGTTTATTGTCCATTGAACGAGGCACACATGAACCCACGGGGCAGCAGACATATTTTATCATGATAATATTATCTTACATAAGTTATTATTACTTTTTATGTCCTTAAAGGCATCATATCCTATGTACAGCAGGAAGGCGCCCCCATAGTGTAGAGTCGGGGGTATCTGTGACAGGACATAGTACCAGGTCCAGCTTTAGCTCCTATGTGTCCTCCAGCCCTGAGCGTGGGGTAACAATGTTGCGTTACATCAATGTTCTCCAGAGCTCAGATACTTCTGTAAATGCTCATAAGACGTCTCAGCGCTCAGGATCTTCCCATAATTGCACAGAGGCCATTTGTCATCCGGAGTGACAGCCTTTCCCGAGATCGCTCTCACATCATTGTGTAATTGCTGTTATTTTCTCACATAACCCCAGGTCTCGGTAACTTGGCTTACGTGCAGTTTGACTCACTAATAGTTTGACCTTGAAGATATTCTTTTCGGCTGAAGGTCAGAAGTATCACCGACCTCTGCGACTGCGCAGCGCCATCTATCACCTGCAGGATCCAGCACAAAATCAATGCATTCCATTCCACGTGAGAATCCATCCTCGCATTGTCTGCTGCAAAGGACGACGAAGGGGGAAAAGCAAATAACCTCTATATTCATTACAGTCTAATCTAGACACCGTGTGCACAATTATTAGGCAAGTTGTATTTTAGAGGATTTTTTTTTTTATTGATCAACAACTATGTTCTCAATCAACCCAAAAGACTCATAAATATCAAAGCTTAATATTTTTGGCAGTTGGAGGGTTTTTTTTAGATTCGGCTATCTTAAGAGGATATCTGTTTCTGCAGGCAACTATTACTGTGCAGAATTATTAGGCAACTTAATAAAAACCAAATATATTCCCATCTCACTTGTTTATTGTCACCAGGTAATCCAATATAACTGCACAAAATTTACAAATAAACATTTCTGACAAGCAAAAACAAAACCCAAAAAATGAGTGCCCAATATCGCCCCCTTTCTTTCTGATGACGCTCAGCAGCCGACCATCCATAGATTCTGTCATTGCTTGATCTGTTTACGATCCACATTGCGCGCAGCAGCCACCACAGCCTCCAGACACTGCTCCCAGAGGTGGACTGTTTTCCCTCCCTGTAGAGCTCACATTTTATGAGGGACCACAGGTTCTCTATGGGGTTCAGATCAGGTGAACAAGGGGGCCATGTCATTATTTTTTCATCTTTTAGACCTTTACTGGCCAGCCACGCTGTGGAGTAGTTGGATGCATGTGATGGAGCATTATTCTGCATGAAAATCATGTTTTTCTTGAGCGATAGCGACTTCTTCCTGTACCACTGCTTGAAGAAGTTGTCTTCCAGAAACTGGCAGTAGGTCTGGGAGTTGAGCTTCACTCCATCCTCAACCCGAAAAGGTCCCACAAGTTGATCTTTGATGATCCCAGCCCATACCAGTTCCCACCTCCACCTTGCTGGCGTCTGAGTCGGAGTGGAGCTCTCTGCCCTTTACTGATCCAGCCTCTGGCCCATCCATCTGCCCATCAAGAGTCACTCTCATTTCATCAGTCCATAAAACCTGTGAAAAATCAGTCTTCAGATATTTCTTGGCCCAGTCTTGAGGTTTTATCTTATGTTTCTTGGTCAGAGGTGGTGGTTTTCAGCCTTCCTTACCTTGGCCATGTCCCTGAGTATGGCACACCTTGTGCTTTTTGATACTCCAGTAACGTTGCAGCTCTGAAATAGGCCAAACTGGTGGCAAATGGCATCTTGGCAGCTTCACGCTTGATTTTCCTCAATTCATGGACAGTTATTTTGCGCCTTTTTTGCCCAGCACGCTTCTTGCGACCCTGTTGGCTATTTGCCTTAATACGCTTGATTGTTCGGTGATCACACTTCAAAAATTTGGCAATTTCAAGACTGCTGCATCCCTCTGCAAGACATCTCACAATATGGACTTTTCAGAGCCCGTCCAATCTCTCTTCTGACCCATTTTACCAAAGGAAAGGAAGCTGCCTAATAATTAAGCACACCTTTATATAGGGGTTGATGTCATTACACCGCACCCCTCCTCATTACAGAGAGGTACATCACCTGATTTACTTCATTGGTAGTTGGCTCTCAGCCTATACAGCTTGGAGTAGGACGACATGTATAAAAAGCATCATGTGATCAACATACTCATTTGCCTAATAATTCTGCACACAGTGTAGAAATAAAAAAGCAACAAGGCTGCTGATATCCTATGCATAAAATACTCCAGAGCTGCACTCACTATTCTGCTGGTGCAGTCACTGTGTACATACATTACATTACTGATCCTGAGTTACCTCCTGTATTACACTCCAGAGCTGCACTCACTATTCTCCTGGTGCAGTCACTGTGTACATACATTACTGATCCTGAGTTACCTCCTGTATTACACTCCAGAGCTGCACTCACTATTCTGCTGGTGCAGTCACTGTGTACATACATTACATTACTGATCCTTAGTAACCTCCTGTATTACACTCCAGAGCTGCACTCACTATTCTGCTGGTGCAGTCACTGTGTACATACATTACTGATCCTGAGTTACCTCCTGTATTATACTCCAGAGCTGCACTCACTATTCTGCTGGTGCAGTCACTGTGTACATACATTACATTACTGATCCTTAGTAACCTCCTGTATTATACTCCGGAGCTGCACTCACTATTCTGCTGGTGCAGTCACTGTGTACATACATTACTGATCCTGAGTTACCTCCTGTATTATACTCCAGAGCTGCACTCACTATTCTCCTGGTGCAGTCACTGTGTACATACATTACTGATCCTGAGTTACCTCCTGTATTATACTCCAGAGCTGCACTCACTATTCTGCTGGTGCAGTCACTGTGTACATACATTACATTACTGATCCTTAGTAACCTCCTGTATTATCCTCCAGAGCTGCACTCACTATTCTGCTGGTGCAGTCACTGTGTATATTACATTACTGATCCTGAGTTACCTCCTGTATTATACTCCAGAGCTGCACTCACTATTCTCCTGGTGCAGTCACTGTGTACATACATTACTGATCCTGAGTTACCTCCTGTATTATACTCCAGAGCTGCACTCACTATTCTGCTGGTGCAGTTACTGTGTACATACATTACATTACTGATCCTGAGCATTTCTTTTGGGGTCCTTTCTTGGCAGAGAAATGCTGAAAATCTTGGGGGTCTTGGCTATTATGTAGATTGCCAGATCTGCCTCGGCGCGGTGACCTCCTCATATATTATGTGGCTCCGGGGATTTGGGTCCCTTCATCTTTGCAAAAATGAAAAAAAGGACTTTTTTTATTTTCTCATTTTGAATTGCAGCTAAAAATAAACCCTTTCAGTGATAAAACGCGGCGTCGGCGTCACTCCTAAATTGCTGATAATTAAGGTTTCCGCGTCTGCGCGGCCGTTTTCAGCGCAATGCTGCGGGGTTTTATGATTTTAGACTTTTTTTTTATTCAAATAAAAATGAAAACGACAGAAAAAAAAATAGATGATTAAAATTAGAAATAATCAGATGAGTGTGAAGAGGAGAGGTGAAAATAACAGCAGCATCTACTTATATATCCGGTCCGAAGGGTGAAAATCGGGGTGTATATGAGCTGAGAAAATGGGGCGTCTACAGGCTGTAATAATGGGGCGTCTGCAGGGTGTAATAATGGGGAGTCTGCAGGCTGTAATAATGGGGAGTCTGCAGGCTGTAATAATGGGGAGTCTGCAGGCTGTAATAATGGGGCGTCTGCAGGGTGTAATAATGGGGCGTCTGCAGGGTGTAATAATGGGGCGTCTGCAGGGTGTAATAATGGGGCGTCTGCAGGGTGTAATAATGGGGCATCTGCAGGCTGTAATAATGGGGCGTCTGCAGGGTGTAATAATGGGGCGTCTGCAGGGTGTAATAATGGGGAGTCTGCAGGCTGTAATAATGAGGCGTCTGCAGGCTGTAATAATGGGGTGTCTGCAGGGTGTAATAATGAGGCGTCTGCAGGCTGTAATAATGGGGCGTCTGCAGGGTGTAATAATGGGGCATCTGCAGGCCGTAATAATGGGGCGTCTGCAGGCTGTAATAATGGGGCGTCTGCAGGGCGTAATAATGGGGAGTCTGCAGGGTGTAATAATGGGGCGTCTGCAGGGTGTAATAATGGGGAGTCTGCAGGGTGTAATAATGGGGCATCTGCAGGCTGTAATAATGGGGCATCTGCAGGGTGTAATAATGGGGCGTCTGCAGGGTGTAATAATGGGGCGTCTGCAGGCTGTAATAATGAGGCGTCTGCAGGCTGTAATAATGGGGCGTCTGCAGGCTGTAATAATGGGGCGTCTGCAGGCTGTAATAATGGGGCGTCTGCAGGCTGTAATAATGGGGCGTCTGCAGGGTGTAATAATGGGGAGTCTGCAGGCTGTAATAATGGGGCGTCTGCAGGCTGTAATAATGGGGCGTCTGCAGGGTGTAATAATGGGGCGTCTGCAGGCTGTAATAATGAGGCGTCTACAGGCTGTAATAATGGGGCGTCTGCAGGCTGTAATAATGGGGCGTCTGCAGGCTGTAATAATGGGGCGTCTGCAGGCTGTAATAATGAGGCATCTACAGGCTGTAATAATGGGGAGTCTGCAGGCTGTAATGATGGGGCGTCTGCAGGCTGTAATAATGGGGCGTCTGCAGGCTGTAATAATGGGGCGTCTGCAGGGTGTAATAATGGGGCGTCTGCAGGGTGTAATAATGGGGCGTCTGCAGGCTGTAATAATGGGGCGTCTGCAGGCTGTAATGATGGGGCGTCTGCAGGGTGTAATAATGGGGCATCTGCAGGCTGTAATAATGGGGCGTCTGCAGGCTGTAATGATGGGGCGTCTGCAGGCTGTAATAATGGGGCGTCTGCAGGGTGTAATAATGGGGCATCTGCAGGCTGTAATGATGGGGCGTCTGCAGGCTGTAATAATGGGGCGTCTGCAGGGTGTAATAATGGGGCGTCTGCAGGGTGTAATAATGAGGCGTCTGCAGGCTGTAATAATGGGGCGTCTGCAGGGTGTAATAATGGGGCGTCTGCAGGCTGTAATGATGGGGCGTCTGCAGGCTGTAATAATGGGGCGTCTGCAGGGTGTAATAATGGGGCGTCTGCAGGGTGTAATAATGAGGAGTCTGCAGGCTGTAATAATGGGGAGTCTGCAGGCTGTAATAATGGGGAGTCTGCAGGCTGTAATAATGGGGAGTCTGCAGGCTGTAATAATGGGGAGTCTGCAGGCTGTAATAATGGGGCATCTGCAGGCTGTAATAATGGGGAGTCTGCAGGTCGTAATAATGGGGCGTCTGCAGGCTGTAATAATGGGGCGTCTGCAGGCTGTAATGATGGGGCGTCTGCAGGCTGTAATAATGGGGCGTCTGCAGGCTGTAATAATGAGGCGTCTGCAGGGTGTAATAATGGGGCGTCTGCAGGCTGTAATAATGGGGACTCTGCAGGCTGTAATAATGGGGAGTCTGCAGGCTGTAATAATGGGGCGTCTGCAGGCTGTAATAATGGGGCATCTGCAGGCTGTAATAATGGGGAGTCTGCAGGCTGTAATAATGAGGCGTCTGCAGGGTGTAATAATGGGGCGTCTGCAGGCTGTAATAATGGGGACTCTGCAGGCTGTAATAATGGGGCGTCTGCAGGCTGTAATAATGGGGCGTCTGCAGGCTGTAATAATGGGGCGTCTGCAGGGTGTAATAATGGGGCATCTGCAGGCTGTAATAATGGGGCGTCTGCAGGCTGTAAAAATGGGGCGTCTGCAGGGTGTAATAATGGGGCGTCTGCAGGGTGTAATAATGGGGCGTCTGCAGGCTGTAATAATGGGGCATCTGCAGGCTGTAATAATGGGGCATCTGCAGGCTGTAATAATGGGGCATCTACAGGTCGTAATAATGGGGCGTCTGCAGGCTGTAATAATGGGGCGTCTGCAGGCTGTAATAATGGGGCATCTGCAGGCTGTAATAATGGGGCATCTGCAGGTCGTAATAATGGGGCGTCTGCAGGCTGTAATAATGGGGCGTCTGCAGGCTGTAATAATGAGGCGTCTACAGGCTGTAATAATGGGGCGTCTGCAGGCTGTAATGATGGGGCGTCTGCAGGCTGTAATAATGGGGCGTCTGCAGGGTGTAATAATGGGGCGTCTGCAGGGTGTAATAATGAGGCGTCTGCAGGCTGTAATAATGGGGAGTCTGCAGGCTGTAATAATGGGGAGTCTGCAGGCTGTAATAATGGGGAGTCTGCAGGCTGTAATAATGGGGAGTCTGCAGGCTGTAATAATGGGGCATCTGCAGGCTGTAATAATGGGGAGTCTGCAGGCTGTAATAATGAGGAGTCTGCAGGCTGTAATAATGGGGAGTCTGCAGGCTGTAATAATGGGGAGTCTGCAGGCTGTAATAATGGGGAGTCTGCAGGTCGTAATAATGGGGCGTCTGCAGGCTGTAATAATGGGGAGTCTGCAGGCTGTAATAATGGGGAGTCTGCAGGCTGTAATAATGGGGCGTCTGCAGGCTGTAATAATGGGGCGTCTACAGGCTGTAATAATGGGGAGTCTGCAGGCTGTAATAATGGGGAGTCTGCAGGCTGTAATAATGGGGCATCTGCAGGCTGTAATAATGGGGAGTCTGCAGGCTGTAATAATGGGGCATCTGCAGGCTGTAATAATGGGGAGTCTGCAGGCTGTAATAATGGGGAGTCTGCAGGCTGTAATAATGAGGCGTCTGCAGGCTGTAATAATGGGGCGTCTGCAGGCTGTAATAATGGGGCGTCTGCAGGGTGTAATGATGGGGCGTCTGCAGGCTGTAATAATGGGGCGTCTGCAGGGTGTAATGATGGGGCGTCTGCAGGCTGTAATAATGGGGCGTCTGCAGGGTGTAATGATGGGGAGTCTGCAGGCTGTAATGATGGGGCGTCTGCAGGCTGTAATAATGGGGCGTCTGCAGGCTGTAATGATGGGGCGTCTGCAGGCTGTAATAATGGGGAGTCTGCAGGCTGTAATAATGGGGCATCTGCAGGCTGTAATAATGGGGCGTCTGCAGGCTGTAATAATGGGGCGTCTGCAGGCTGTAATAATGGGGCGTCTGCAGGCTGTAATAATGGGGAGTCTGCAGGGTGTAATAATGGGGCATCTGCAGGCTGTAATAATGAGGCGTCTGCAGGCTGTAATGATGGGGCGTCTGCAGGCTGTAATAATGGGGCGTCTGCAGGGTGTAATAATGGGGCATCTGCAGGCTGTAATAATGGGGCGTCTGCAGGGTGTAATAATGGGGCGTCTGCAGGGTGTAATAATGGGGCGTCTGCAGGGTGTAATAATGGGGCGTCTGCAGGCTGTAATAATGGGGCGTCTACAGGCTGTAATAATGGGGCGTCTGCAGGCTGTAATAATGGGGCATCTGCAGGCTGTAATAATGGGGCATCTGCAGGTCGTAATAATGGGGCGTCTGCAGGCTGTAATAATGGGGCGTCTGCAGGCCGTAATAATGGGGCATCTGCAGGGTGTAATAATGGGGCGTCTGCAGGCTGTAATAATGGGGCGTCTGCAGGGTGTAATAATGGGGCGTCTGCAGGCTGTAATAATGGGGCGTCTACAGGCTGTAATAATGGGGCATCTACAGGCTGTAATAATGGGGCGTCTGCAGGCCGTAATAATGGGGCGTCTACAGGCTGTAATAATGAGGCGTCTGCAGGGTGTAATAATGGGGCGTCTACAGGCTGTAATAATGGGGCATCTACAGGCTGTAATAATGGGGCGTCTGCAGGCCGTAATAATGGGGCGTCTGCAGGGTGTAATAATGGGGCGTCTGCAGGCTGTAATAATGGGGCATCTGCAATGTGTAATAATGGGGCTTCTGCAGACTGTAATAATGGGGCATCTGCAGGCTGTAATAATGGGGAGTCTGCAGGCTGTAATAATGGGGCGTCTGCAGGGTGTAATAATGGGGCATCTACAGGCTGTAATAATGGGGCATCTACAGGCTGTAATAATGGGGCATCTGCAGGCTGTAATGATGGGGCGTCTGCAGGCTGTAATGATGGGGCGTCTGCAGGCTGTAATAATGGGGAGTCTGCAGGCTGTAATAATGAGGCGTCTGCAGGCTGTAATAATGGGGCGTCTGCAGGCTGTAATAATGGGGCGTCTGCAGGCTGTAATGATGGGGCGTCTGTAGGCTGTAATAATGGGGCGTCTGCAGGGTGTAATAATGGGGCGTCTGCAGGCTGTAATAATGAGGCGTCTGCAGGCTGTAATAATGGGGCGTCTGCAGGCTGTAATGATGGGGCGTCTGCAGGCTGTAATAATGGGGCGTCTGTAGGCTGTAATAATGGGGCGTCTGCAGGGTGTAATAATGGGGCGTCTGCAGGCTGTAATAATGAGGCGTCTGCAGGCTGTAATAATGGGGCGTCTGCAGGCTGTAATGATGGGGCGTCTGCAGGCTGTAATGATGGGGCGTCTGCAGGCTGTAATAATGGGGAGTCTGCAGGCTGTAATAATGGAGCATCTGCAGGCTGTAATAATGGGGCGTCTGCAGGCTGTAATAATGGGGCATCTGCAGGGTGTAATAATGGGGCATCTGCAGGCTGTAATAATGGGGCGTCTGCAGGTCGTAATAATGGGGCATCTGCAGGGTGTAATAATGGGGCGTCTGCAGGCTGTAATAATGGGGCGTCTGCAGGGTGTAATAATGGGGCGTCTGCAGGCTGTAATAATGGGGCGTCTACAGGCTGTAATAATGGGGCATCTACAGGCTGTAATAATGGGGCGTCTACAGGCTGTAATAATGAGGCGTCTGCAGGGTGTAATAATGGGGCGTCTACAGGCTGTAATAATGGGGCATCTACAGGCTGTAATAATGGGGCGTCTGCAGGCCGTAATAATGGGGCGTCTGCAGGGTGTAATAATGGGGCGTCTGCAGGCTGTAATAATGGGGCATCTGCAGGGTGTAATAATGGGGCTTCTGCAGACTGTAATAATGGGGCGTCTGCAGGCTGTAATAATGGGGCGTCTGTAGGCTGTAATAATGGGGCGTCTGCAGGGTGTAATAATAGGGCGTCTACAGGCTGTAATAATGGGGCATCTACAGGCTGTAATAATGGGGCATCTGCAGGCCGTAATAATGGGGCGTCTGCAGGGTGTAATAATGGGGCGTCTGCAGGCTGTAATAATGGGGCGTCTGTAGGCTGTAATAATGGGGCGTCTGCAGGGTGTAATAATGGGGCGTCTACAGGCTGTAATAATGGGGCATCTACAGGCTGTAATAATGGGGCATCTGCAGGCCGTAATAATGGGGCGTCTGCAGGGTGTAATGATGGGGCGTCTGCAGGGTGTAATAATGGGGAGTCTGCAGGCTGTAATAATGGGGCGTCTGCAGGCTGTAATAATGGGGCGTCTGCAGGCTGTAATAATGGGGCGTCTGTAGGCTGTAATAATGGGGCGTCTGCAGGCTGTAATAATGGGGCGTCTGCAGGCTGTAATAATGGGGCGTCTGCAGGCTGTAATAATGGGGCGTCTGCAGGCTGTAATAATGGGGCGTCTGCAGGCTGTAATAATGGGGCGTCTGCAGGCTGTAATAATGGGGTGTCTGCAGGCTGTAATAATGGGGCGTCTGCAGGCTGTAATAATGGGGTGTCTGTGTGCTGTAGTAAAGGGGGACCTGATGGCTGTAATAATGGGACATCTGCAGGCTGTAACAATGGGGTGTCTGTGGGCTGTAATAATGGGGTAATTGATGGCTCTAATAATGGGGTACCTGCAAGCTGTAATAATGGGGCATCTGCAAGCTGTAATAATGGGGCGTCTGCAGGCTGTAATAATGGGGCGTCTGCAGGCTGTAATAATGGGGCGTCTGCAGGCTGTAATAATGGGGCGTCTGCAGGCTGTAATAATGGGGCGTCTGCAGGCTGTAATAATGGGGCATCTGCAAACTGTAATAATGGGGCATCGACAAGCTGTAACAATGGGGTGTCTGTAAGCTGTAATAATGGGGCATCTGCAGGCTGTAATAATAGGGCATCTGCAAACTGTAATAATGGGGCATCGGCAAGCTGTAACAATGGGGTGTCTGTAAGCTGTAATAATGGGGCGTCTGCAGGCTGTAATAATGGGGCATCTGCAAACTGTAATAATGGGGCATCGGCAAGCTGTAACAATGGGGTGTCTGTAAGCTGTAATAATGGGGCGTCTGCAGGCTGTAATAATGGAACATCTGCAAGTTGTAACAATAGAGTGTCTGTAAGCTCTAGTAATGGGGCATCTGCAGGCTATAATAATGGGGCAGCTGCAAGCTGTAACAATGGGGTGTCTGTAAGCTGTTATAATGGGGCACCTGCAGGTTAAAAAAATAAAATGTGGGTTCCCTCCCATTTTTGATAACAAGTCAAGGTAAAAAAGACAGCTGTTGGCTGATATTATCAGGCTGCGAAGGTTGATGATTATTTGGCCCTTCCCAGCCTAATAATAGCAGCCCGCAACAGCCCCAGAATTGGCGCATCACATTAGATGCTCCAATTTTGGTGCTTCATTCCGGATCTTCCTAATGTCCCTGGTTCTGTGGCAATCAGTGCAATGTTTTTTGGGGTTGATGTTAGCTGTGAATGGTCAGCTGACATCAAGCCCAGGGGTTACTAATGGAGAGGCGCCTATCGGACACCCCCATTACTAACCCAGTAAGTGTAAAGTTAAAAACACACAGGAAAAAAATAGTTTATTTATATAACAACTCCCACACACTATCCCTCATTCACCAATTTATTTAAAAAAATAAATAAATAGTGAAGCTCTGGGTTAGTAATGGGGGTGTCTGATAGACTGCTCTTCATTACTAACCCTTGCGCTTGATGCCAATTGACAATCCATAGTTGACATCAACCTGAAAAAATATTATTGTAATTACCTCCTCACCTGGGCAATCGGAAAGAGTCGGGGAGAAGCACCAGAATTGGTGCAACTAATAGATGCACCACTTCTAGGGCGGCTGCGGGCTGTTATTTTTAGGCTGGGAAGGGCCAAATATCCATGAACCTTCCCAGCCTGATAATATCAGCCCCTAGCTGTCTGTATTATCTTGGCTGCTTCAAATCCCACTTATATGAGATCTAGGAATCAACATATCAGAAAATCTTCTCACCTCTGGAAGATACGGCTGTTCATTGACATAACCTTCCCTCCAAACAAGAAAGGAGGAAACAGCAAAGAAAAAAGTTATAAACGTGTGCGCAGATTATATAATTCATCCCGCTCTCTAAGTTATACGCTCACATGTTTATCCTATAGAATAACGCATGTATCTGGAAAAGGAGAAAACAGCTAAATATATGGCATCATTAATCACTGGAATGTCAGGAAGGAATGATTTTCCCATTGCTTGTATCCCGAGAACCCAAATATTGTCACAATGTATGCAAATACACCGGGCAGAGCTGGAAAAGCTTGTTCCATGTTTTTGTTTCGATTTTCTCACAGTCGTCCACCTACATTCGTAGTCTACTTTATAAATGTACGTAAAGTAAAAAATAAAATGTGACGTCTCCTGTAAAGTGCAGTGAGAACCTGCAGAGACACAACTTCCATGGCCCCGCTACATTACAACCAAGAGAGGTCATGTATCAAGTCTGGGAATCGCGGAAATCTGGAAATTCATCATGGAAATAAATTATAGCAGTTTAGTATATGAAAAAAAATCAAGAAAAGAAAAGGATACAACACAGGCAAACAATACGGCTACTATAAAGCCCAGGATGGCCCAAAGAACCGAGCCAGGTACACCTTCCAGAGCAACTGTATGGACTGAAAGTATTTTTCTGCACATAGGGGGCAGTATTATAGTAGTTATAATCTTGTACATAGGGGCAGTATTATAGTAGTTATATTCTTGTACATAGGGGCAGTATTATTGTAGTTATATTCTTGTACATAGGGGCAGTATTATAGTAGTTATATTCTTGTATATAGGGGCAGTATTATAGTAGTTATATTCTTGTACATAGGGGCAGTATTATAGTAGTTATATTCTTGTACATAGGGGCAGTATTATTGTAGTTATATTCTTGTACATAGGGCAAATTGTCTCTCCAGTAAAGGAGACAAACTCTAGCACAGCGCCACCTATTGGAAGTAGCGATCCTAAAAGTCACAAGTGGATTTTCAACAATCCATTGCAATATGACTCAGGATATATAAGCCAGATCAGAATCCCAATTTGCAGACACGGTGTTTCGGGGTGCTTGCCCCTCGTCAGTGCAAAGTATGGGGGTGTCTGATCTGGCTCATGAGAAAGCTATGTGGGGACCACGGGGGAACACTATTCTCCTTAAGGAGACTTTGCAAGCCAGTCTGGCTGCCAGGTAAGGGGACTTATAGCTGCAATGCCCCTCTGGGAAATATTCAAATTGTCTCTCCAGTAAAGGAGACAAAGTATTATAGCAGTTATATTCTTGTACATAGAGGCAGTATTATAGTAATTATATTCTTGTACATAGGGGCAGTATTATAGGAGTTATATTCTTGTACATAGGGGCAGTATTATAGTAATTATATTCTTGTATATAGGAGGCAGTATTATAGTAGTTATATTCTTGTACATAGGGGCAGTATTATAGTAGTTATATTCTTGTACATAGGAGCAGTATTATAGTAGTTATATTCTTGTACATAGGGGCAGTATTATAGTAGTTTTATTCTTGTACATAGGGGCAGTATTATAGTAGTTATAGTCTTGTACATAGGGGCAGTATTATAGTAGTTTTATTCTTGTACATAGGGGCAGTATTATAGTAGTTTTATTCTTGTACATAGGGGCAGTATTATAGTAGTTATATTCTTGTACATAGTGGGCAGTATTATAATAGTTATATCCTTGTACATAGGGGGCAGTATTATAGTAGTTATATTCTTGTACATAGGGGGCAGTATTATAATAGTTATATCCTTGTACATAGGGGCAGTATTATAGTAGTTATATGCTTGCACATAGGGGGCAGTATTATAGTAGTTATATTCTTGTACATAAGGGCAGTATTATAGTAGTTATATTCTTGTACATAGGTGGCAGTATTATAATAGTTATATCCTTGTACATAGGGGCAGTATTATAGTAGTTATATTCTTGTACATAGGGGGCAGTATTATAGCAGTTATATTCTTGTACATAGGGGGTAGTATTATAGTAGTTATATTCTTGTACATAGGGGGCAGTATTATAGTAGTTATATTCTTGTACATAGGAGCAGTATTATAGTAGTTATATTCTTGTACATAGGGAGCAACATTATAGTAGTTATATTCTTGTACATAAGGGCAGTATTATAGTAGTTATATTCTTGTACATAGGTGGCAGTATTATAGTAGTTATATTCTTGTACATAGGGGCAGTATTATAGTAGTTATATTCTTGCACATAGGGGCAGTATTATAGTAGTTATATTCTTGTACATAGGTGGCAGTATTATAGTAGTTATATTCTTGTACATAGGGGCAGTATTATAGTAGTTATATTCTTGCACATAGGGGCAGTATTATGGTAGTTATATTCTTGTACATAGGAGCAGTATTATAGTAGTTATATTCTTGTACATAGGGGCAGTATTATAGTAGTTATATTCTTGTACATAGGTGGCAGTATTATAGTAGTTATATTCTTGTACATAGGGGCAGTATTATAGTAGTTATATTCTTGTACATAGGAGCAGTATTATAGTAGTTATATTCTTGTACATAGGTGGCAGTATTATAGTAGTTATATTCTTGTACATATAGGCAGTATTATAGTAGTTATATTCTTGTACATAGGTGGCAGTATTATAGTAGTTATATTCTTGTACATAGGGAGCAACATTATAGTAGTTATATTCTTGTACATAAGGGCAGTATTATAGTAGTTATATTCTTGTACATAGGTGGCAGTATTATAGTAGTTATATTCTTGTACATAGGGAGCAACATTATAGTAGTTATATTCTTGTACATAAGGGCAGTATTATAGTAGTTATATTCTTGTACATAGGTGGCAGTATTATAGTAGTTATATTCTTGTACATAGGGGCAGTATTATAGTAGTTATATTCTTGCACATAGGGGCAGTATTATAGTAGTTATATTCTTGTACATAGGAGCAGTATTATAGTAGTTATATTCTTGTACATAGGTGGCAGTATTATAGTAGTTATATTCTTGTACATAGGGGCAGTATTATAGTAGTTATATTCTTGTACATAGGTGGCAGTATTATAGTAGTTATATTCTTGTATATAGGGGCAGTATTATAGTAGTTATATTCTTGTACATAGGAGCAGTATTATAGTAGTTATATTCTTGTACATAGGGGCAGTATTATAGTAGTTATATTCTTGTACATAGGGGGCAGTATTATAGTAGTTATATTCTTGTACATAGGGGCAGTATTATGGTAGTTATATTCTTGTACATAGGAGCAGTATTATAGTAGTTATATTCTTGTACATAGGGGCAGTATTATAGTAGTTATATTCTTGTACATAGGTGGCAGTATTATAGTAGTTATATTCTTGTACATAGGGGCAGTATTATAGTAGTTATATTCTTGTACATAGGAGCAGTATTATAGTAGTTATATTCTTGTACATAGGTGGCAGTATTATAGTAGTTATATTCTTGTACATATAGGCAGTATTATAGTAGTTATATTCTTGTACATAGGTGGCAGTATTATAGTAGTTATATTCTTGTATATAGGGGCAGTATTATAGTAGTTATATTCTTGTACATAGGAGCAGTATTATAGTAGTTATATTCTTGTACATAGGGGCAGTATTATAGTAGTTATATTCTTGTACATAGGGGGCAGTATTATAGTAGTTATATTCTTGTACATAGGGGCAGTATTATGGTAGTTATATTCTTGTACATAGGAGCAGTATTATAGTAGTTATATTCTTGTACATAGGGGCAGTATTATAGTAGTTATATTCTTGTACATAGGGGCAGTATTATGGTAGTTATATTCTTGTACATAGGAGCAGTATTATAGTAGTTATATTCTTGTACATAGGGGCAGTATTATAGTAGTTATATTCTTGTACATAGGGGCAGTATTATAGTAGTTATATTCTTGTACATAGGTGGCAGTATTATAGTAGTTATATTCTTGTATATAGGGGCAGTATTATAGTAGTTATATTCTTGTACATAGGAGCAGTATTATAGTAGTTATATTCTTGTACATAGGGGCAGTATTATAGTAGTTATATTCTTGTACATAGGGGGCAGTATTATAGTAGTTATATTCTTGTACATAGGTGCAGTATTATGGTAGTTATATTCTTGTACATAGGAGCAGTATTATAGTAGTTATATTCTTGTACATAGGGGCAGTATTATAGTAGTTATATTCTTGTACATAGGTGGCAGTATTATAGTAGTTATATTCTTGTACATAGGGGCAGTATTATAGTAGTTATATTCTTGTACATAGGGGGCAGTATTAACATAGTTTTCATAAGAAACAGGGGATATACAATTAGAACAGTCAAAAATTAGTAACCCCCTATAAATCCATCATTATAGAACTCCTGAATTCACTATTACAAATGTGTGTACCACACAATGGAGTTTATTTAAATGCAAATTTTATTAAACATATTAAAAGGGACAAAACATCACAGACACCATGTCTATCCCAAATGTAACATTATATATTCAGCGAACAGAGGGATAACCTCACAATGTGGGGATCAGGACAACAGTCATAGTATGATGCACTTAATATTGGCAGGGAATGCAAATATTACCGTATAAAGAGAAAGATATTCCCACAATCATGCCTGCAAAGTGCACCATAAATATAAAGAAATCCCCAGTATTCTGACACCCTGAGGATGACCTCAATCAGTCATCCACCTGCACCATACAAAAGTATATTGTTATTGCCCAAATAGGGGCAGTAAGGTGCAATCATACATACCAGTACGTGATCAGAAAAAAGGGGAGTTGGTCCTGGTCCACTTTTGTATGGTGCAGGTGGATGACTGATTGAGGTCATCCTCAGGGTGTCAGAATACTGGGGATTTCTTTATATTTATGGTGCACTTTGCAGGCATGATTGTGGGAATATCTTTCTCTTTATACGGTAATATTTGCATTCCCTGCCAATATTAAGTGCATCATACTATGACTGTTGTCCTGATCCCCACATTGTGAGGTTATCCCTCTGTTCGCTGAATATATAATGTTACATTTGGGATAGACATGGTGTCTGTGATGTTTTGTCCCTTTTAATATGTTTAATAAAATTTGCATTTAAATAAACTCCATTGTGTGGTACACACATTTGTAATAGGGGGCAGTATTATAGTAGTTATATTCTTGTACATAGGGGCAGTATTATAGTAGTTATATTTTTGTACATAGGTGGCAGTATTATAGTAGTTATATTCTTGTACATAGGGGGCAGTATTATAGTAGTTATATTCTTGTACATAGGGGCAGTATTATAGTAGTTATATTTTTGTACATAGGGGCAGTATTATAGTAGTTATATTCTTGTACATAGGTGGCAGTATTATAGTAGTTATATTCTTGTACATAGGGGGCAGTATTATAGTAGTTATATTCTTGTACATAGGGGCAGTATTATAGTAGTTATATTTTTGTACATAGGGGCAGTATTATAGTAGTTGCAGGTATTTGCATTGCTAGTGTGTGACATGAACAGATAATGCAGATGTGAGCGTCGTTTACTTGTTTCTCGGTGCTATGACGTGATATCTCGTTGCTCGGGTGTGATCTTGGGTAATTAATAGGTGCTCTGACGTCAATAGACTGAGACCTGAGTGTTTAGAGTGAAATAATCACTAGGTTTGAGCAGCAGAGACACATGATCGTCTTCTGCAGAGGGAGTTATTATTAACTTCCATATTAATAGTCACAGAATAAAACCATCAAATCGTCTACATCTTTGGTGAGTAAGAGCCGGGTCCTGTTCCTGGCGGAGAATCATCCTCTGGACTTTTTCCATATATCTTGTAACACTAAATGAGAACAGGACATGTATAAATCAGACTATACAGAGGTCACCATGAAGATCTATGGGCTGTATGGAGACCGTGGTCATGGTCTATGGGGTCTTCTGGAAATTAATCTTCTGGATGGTCACTGATTCCAGAGTACAGCTGGCCTTCAGAAGCCACCATCATGCTTCATTGTAGACATTCTCCAGCCCCCTCCATGCTTTATTAGAAATATCACCAAGTCACTCTCATGCTTCACTGTAGACTTCACCGAGTCACCACTATGCTTCACTGTAGAAATCACTCAGCCCCCATGTTTCAAAGTAGACTTAAGTCAGCCACCAACATGTTTCACTGTAGACTTCACCAAGCCACCACCATGCTTCACTTCAGACTTTACTGAGCCACTACCATCTTTCACTGTAGACTTCACTGAGCCATCACTATGTTTCACTGTAGATATCACTGAGCCACCACCATGCTTCACTGTAGATATCACCAAGTAACCACCATGTTTCACTGTAGACTTCACCAAGCCACCCCCACGTTTCGCTGTAGACTTCACCGAACCACCACCATGTTTCACTGTAGACTTCACCAAACCATCAACATGCTTCACTTTAGACTTCACTGAGCAACCACAATGTTTCACTGCAGGCTTCATCGAGCCACCATCATGTTTCACTGTAAAAATCACTCAGCCCCATGTTTCACTGTAGACTTCACCAAGACACCACCATGCTTCACGGTAGTCTTCATTGAGCCACCACTATGCTTCACTGTAGACTTCACTGAGCCACCACCTTGTTTGACTGTAGACTTCACTGAGCCACCACTATGCTTCACTGTAGACTTCATTGAGCCACCACCATGCTGTACTGTAGACTTTATTGAGCCACCACCTTGTTTGACGGTAGACTTCACTGAGCCACCACCATGCTTCACTGTAGATTTCATCAAGCCACCACCATACTTCACTGTAGACTTTATTGAGACACCACCTTGTATGATGGTAGAGTTCACTGAGCCACCACCATGCTTCACTGTAGACTTCACTGAGCCACCACCTTGTTTTACTGTAGACTTCACTGAGCCACCACCTTGTTTTACTGTAGACTTCACTGAGCCACCACCATGCTTCACTGCAGACTTGATCAAGACCCCACCATGTTTCACTGTGGACTTCACTGAGCCACCACCATGCTTCACTGTAGATATCACCAAGTAACCACCATGTTTCACTGTAGACTTCACCAAGCCACCCCCACGTTTCGCTGTAGACTTCACCGAACCACCACCATGTTTCACTGTAGACTTCACCAAACCATCAACATGCTTCACTTTAGACTTCACTGAGCAACCACAATGTTTCACTGCAGGCTTCATCGAGCCACCATCATGTTTCACTGTAAAAATCACTCAGCCCCATG